>NW_027102181.1:0-233045 GCF_035609145.1 Eleutherodactylus coqui | reverse complement strand
ATGTCATAATGTAAAATTCCATTATGATGTCATAATGCAACATTCCATTATGATGTCATAATGCAAAATTCCATTATGATGTTATAATGCAACATTCCATTATGATGTCATAATGTAAAATTCCATTATGATGTCATAATGCAAAATTCCATTATGATGTCATAATGTAAAAATTCCATTATGATGTCATAATGCAACATTCCATTATGATGTTATAATGCAAAATTCCATTATGATGTCATAATGCAACATTCCATTAAGATGTCATAATGCAAAATTCCATTATGATGTCATAATGCAACATTCCATTATGATGTCATAATGCAAAATTCCATTATGATGTCATAATTAAACATTCCATTATGATGTCATAATGTAACATTCCATTATGATGGCATAATGCAAAATTCCATTATGATGTCATAATGTAAAAATTCCATTATTATGGCATAATGCAAAATTTCATTATGATGTCATAATGTAAAAATTCCATTATTATGGCATAATGCAAAATTCCATTATGATGTCATTATGTAAAAATTCCATTATTATGGCATAATGTAAAATTCCATTATGATGTCATAATGCAACATTCCATTATGTCATAATGCAAAATTCCATTATGATGTCATAATGTGACATTCCATTATGATGTCATAATGTAACATTCCATAATGATGTCATAATGCAACATTCCATTATGATGTCATAATGTAAAATTCCATTTTGATGTCATAATGCAACATTCCATTATGATGTCATAATGTAAAATTCCATTATGATGTCATAATGCAACATTCCATTATGATGTCATAATGTAAAATTCCATTATGATGTCATAATGCAACATTCCATTATGATGTCATAATGCAACATTCCATTAAGATTTCATAATGCAACATTCCATTATGATGTCATAATGCAAAATCCCATTATGATGTCATAATGCAACATTCCATTATGACGTCATAATGTAAAAATTCCATTACGATGTCATAATGCAACATTCCAATATGATGTCATAATGCAAAATTCCATTATGATGTCATAATGTGACATTCCATTATGATGTCATAATGTAACATTCCATAATGATGTCATAATGCAACATTCCATTATGATGTCATAATGTAAAATTCCATTTTGATGTCATAATGCAACATTCCATTATGATGTCATAATGTAAAATTCCATTATGATGTCATAATGCAACATTCCATTATGATGTCATAATGTAAAATTCCATTATGATGTCATAATGCAACATTCCATTATGATGTCATAATGCAACATTCCATTAAGATTTCATAATGCAACATTCCATTATGATGTCATAATGCAAAATCCCATTATGATGTCATAATGCAACATTCCATTATGACGTCATAATGTAAAAATTCCATTACGATGTCATAATGCAAAATTCCATTATGATGTCATAATGTAAAAATTCCATTACAATGTCATAATGCAAAATTCCATTATGATGTCATAATGTAAAATTCCATTATGATGTCATAATGCAAAATTCCATTATGATGTCATAATGTAAAATTCCATTATGATGTCATAATGCAAAATTCCATTATGATGTCATAATGTAAAATTCCATTACGATGTCATAATGTAACATTCCATTATGATGTCATAATGCAAAATTCCATTATGATGTCATAATGTGACATTCCATTATGATGTCATAATGTAACATTCCATTATGATGTCATAATGCAAAATTCCATTATGATGTCATAATGTAAAATTCCATTATGATGTCATAATGTAAAAATTCCATTATGATGTCATAATGCAAAATTCCATTATGATGTCATAATGCAACATTCCATTATGATGTCATAATGCAAAATTCCATTATGATGTCATAATGTAAAAATTTTATTATGATATCATAATGCAAAATTCCATTATGATGTCATAATGTAAAATTCCATTATGATGTCATAATGTAAAATTCCATTATGATGTCATAATGCAAAATTCCATTATGATGTCATAATGTAAAATTCCATTATGATGTCATAATGCAACATTCCATTATGATGTCATAATGCAAAATTCCATTATCATGTCATAATGCAACATTCCATTATGATGTCATAATGCAAAATTCCATTATGATGTCATAATGCAAAATTCCATTATGATGTCATAATGCAACATTCCATTATGATGGCATAATGTAAAATTCCATTATGATGTAATAATGCAACATTCCATTATAATGTCATAATGTAAAAATTCCATTATGATGGCATAATGCAAAATTCCATTATGATGTCATAATGTAAAATTCCATTATGATGTCATAATGTAAAATTCCATTATGATGTCATAATGCAAAATTCCATTATGATGTCATAATTCAAAATTCCATTATGATGTCATAATGCAACATTCCATTATGATGTCATAATGCAAAATTCCATTATGATGTCATAATGCAACATTCCATTATGATGGCATAATGTAAAATTCCATTATGATGTAATAATGCAACATTCCATTATGATGTCATAATGTAAAATTCCATTATGATGTCATAATGCAACATTCCATTATGATGCCATAATGCAACATTCCATTATGTCATAAGGTAACATTCCATTATGATGTCATAATGTAACATTCCATTATGATGTCATAATGTAAAATTCCATTATGATGTCATAATGCGACATTCCATTATGATGTCATAATGCAAAATGCCATTATGATGTTATAATGCAAAATTCCATTATGATGTCATAATGTAAAAATTCCATTATGATATCATAATGCAAAATTCCATTATGATGTCATAATGTAAAAATTCCATTATGATGTCATAATGCAAAATTCCATTATGATGTCATAATGTAAAATTCCATTATGATGTCATAATGCAACATTCCATTATGATGTCGTATTGTAAAATTCCATTATGATGTCATAATGTAAAATTCCATTATGATGTCATAATGTAAAATTCCATTATGATGTCATAATGCAAAATTCCATTATGATGTTATAATGCAACATTCCATTATGATGTCATAATGTAAAATTCCATTATGATGTCATAATGCAAAATTCCATTATGATGTCATAATGTAAAAATTCCATTATGATGTCATAATGCAACATTCCATTATGATGTCATAATGCAAAATTCCATTATGATGTCATAATGCAACATTCCATTAAGATGTCATAATGCAAAATTCCATTATGATGTCATAATGCAACATTCCATTATGATGTCATAATGCAAAATTCCATTATGATGTCATAATTAAACATTCCATTATGATGTCATAATGTAACATTCCATTATGATGGCACAATGCAAAATTCCATTATGATGTCATAATGTAAAAATTCCATTATTATGGCATAATGCAAAATTTCATTATGATGTCATAATGTAAAAATTCCATTATTATGGCATAATGCAAAATTCCATTATGATGTCATTATGTAAAAATTCCATTATTATGGCATAATGTAAAATTCCATTATGATGTCATAATGCAACATTCCATTATGTCATAATGCAAAATTCCATTATCATGTCATGATGCAACATTCCAATATGATGTCATAATGCAAAATTCCATTATGATGTCATAATGTGACATTCCATTATGATGTCATAATGTAACATTCCATTATGATGTCATAATGCAAAATTCCATTATGATGTCATAATGTAAAATTCCATTATGATGTCATAATGCAAAATTCCATTATGATGTCATAATGCAACATTCCGTTATGATGGCTAATGTAAAATTCCATTATGATGTAATAATGCAACATTCCATTATGATGTCATAATGTAAAATTCTTTTATGATGTCATAATGCAACATTCCATTATGATGTCATAATGTAACATTCCATTATGATGTCATAATGTAAAAATTTTATTATGATATCATAATGCAAAATTCCATTATGATGTCATAATGTAAAATTCCATTATGATGTCATAATGTAAAAATTCCATTACAATGTCATAATGCAAAATTCCATTATGATGTCATAATGTAAAATTCCATTATGATGTCATAATGCGACATTCCATTATGATGTCATAATGCAAAATGTCATTATGATGTTATAATGCAAAATTCCATTATGATGTCATAATGTAAAAATTCCATTATGATGTCATAATGCAAAATTCCATTATGATGTCATAATGTAAAAATTCCATTATGATGTCATAATGCAAAATTCCATTATGATGTCATAATGTAAAATTCCATTATGATGTCATAATGCAACATTCCATTATGATGTCATAATGCAAAATTCCATTATGATGTCATAATGTAACATTCAATTAGGATGTCATAATGCAAAATTCCATAATGATGTCATAATGCAAAATTCCATAATGATGTCATAATGCAAAATTCCATAATGATGTCATAATGCAACATTCCATTATGATGTCGTATTGTAAAATTCCATTATGATGTCATAATGCAAAATTCCATTATGATGTCATAATGTAAAAATTTTATTATGATATCATAATGCAAAATTCCATTATGATGTCATAATGTAAAATTCCATTATGATGTCATAATGTAAAATTCCATTATGATGTCATAATGCAAAATTCCATTATGATGTCATAATGTAAAATTCCATTATGATGTCATAATGCAACATTCCATTATGATGTCATAATGCAAAATTCCATTATCATGTCATAATGCAACATTCCATTATGATGTCATAATGCAAAATTCCATTATGATGTCATAATGCAACATTCCATTATGATGGCATAATGTAAAATTCCATTATGATGTAATAATGCAACATTCCATTATAATGTCATAATGTAAAAATTCCATTATGATGGCATAATGCAAAATTCCATTATGATGTCATAATGTAAAATTCCATTATGATGTCATAATGTAAAATTCCATTATGATGTCATAATGCAAAATTCCATTATGATGTCATAATTCAAAATTCCATTATGATGTCATAATGCAACATTCCATTATGATGTCATAATGCAAAATTCCATTATGATGTCATAATGCAACATTCCATTATGATGGCATAATGTAAAATTCCATTATGATGTAATAATGCAACATTCCATTATGATGTCATAATGTAAAATTCCATTATGATGTCATAATGCAACATTCCATTATGATGTCATAATGCAACATTCCATTATGATGTCATAAGGTAACATTCCATTATGATGTCATAATGTAACATTCCATTATGATGTCATAATGTAAAATTCCATTATGATGTCATAATGCGACATTCCATTATGATGTCATAATGCAAAATGCCATTATGATGTTATAATGCAAAATTCCATTATGATGTCATAATGTAAAAATTCCATTATGATGTCATAATGCAAAATTCCATTATGATGTCATAATGTAAAAATTCCATTATGATGTCATAATGCAAAATTCCATTATGATGTCATAATGTAAAATTCCATTATGATGTCATAATGCAACATTCCATTATGATGTCGTATTGTAAAATTCCATTATGATGTCATAATGTAAAATTCCATTATGATGTCATAATGCAACATTCCATTATGATGTCATAATGCAAAATTCCATTATGATGTTATAATGCAACATTCCATTATGATGTCATAATGTAAAATTCCATTATGATGTCATAATGCAAAATTCCATTATGATGTCATAATGTAAAAATTCCATTATGATGTCATAATGCAACATTCCATTATGATGTCATAATGCAAAATTCCATTATGATGTCATAATGCAACATTCCATTAAGATGTCATAATGCAAAATTCCATTATGATGTCATAATGCAACATTCCATTATGATGTCATAATGCAAAATTCCATTATGATGTCATAATTAAACATTCCATTATGATGTCATAATGTAACATTCCATTATGATGGCACAATGCAAAATTCCATTATGATGTCATAATGTAAAAATTCCATTATTATGGCATAATGCAAAATTTCATTATGATGTCATAATGTAAAAATTCCATTATTATGGCATAATGCAAAATTCCATTATGATGTCATTATGTAAAAATTCCATTATTATGGCATAATGTAAAATTCCATTATGATGTCATAATGCAACATTCCATTATGTCATAATGCAAAATTCCATTATCATGTCATGATGCAACATTCCAATATGATGTCATAATGCAAAATTCCATTATGATGACATAATGTGACATTCCATTATGATGTCATAATGTAACATTCCATTATGATGTCATAATGCAAAATTCCATTATGATGTCATAATGTAAAATTCCATTATGATGTCATAATGCAAAATTCCATTATGATGTCATAATGCAACATTCCGTTATGATGGCTAATGTAAAATTCCATTATGATGTAATAATGCAACATTCCATTATGATGTCATAATGTAAAATTCTTTTATGATGTCATAATGCAACATTCCATTATGATGTCATAATGTAACATTCCATTATGATGTCATAATGTAAAAATTTTATTATGATATCATAATGCAAAATTCCATTATGATGTCATAATGTAAAATTCCATTATGATGTCATAATGTAAAAATTCCATTACAATGTCATAATGCAAAATTCCATTATGATGTCATAATGTAAAATTCCATTATGATGTCATAATGCGACATTCCATTATGATGTCATAATGCAAAATGTCATTATGATGTTATAATGCAAAATTCCATTATGATGTCATAATGTAAAAATTCCATTATGATGTCATAATGCAAAATTCCATTATGATGTCATAATGTAAAAATTCCATTATGATGTCATAATGCAAAATTCCATTATGATGTCATAATGTAAAATTCCATTATGATGTCATAATGCAACATTCCATTATGATGTCATAATGCAAAATTCCATTATGATGTCATAATGTAACATTCAATTAGGATGTCATAATGCAAAATTCCATAATGATGTCATAATGCAAAATTCCATAATGATGTCATAATGCAAAATTCCATAATGATGTCATAATGCAACATTCCATTATGATGTCGTATTGTAAAATTCCATTATGATGTCATAATGTAAAATTCCATTATGATGTCATAATGCAACATTCCATTATGATGTCATAATGCAAAATTCCATTATGATGTTATAATGCAACATTCCATTATGATGTCATAATGTAAAATTCCATTATGATGTCATAATGCAAAATTCCATTATGATGTCATAATGTAAAAATTCCATTATGATGTCATAATGCAACATTCCATTATGATGTTATAATGCAAAATTCCATTATGATGTCATAATGCAACATTCCATTAAGATGTCATAATGCAAAATTCCATTATGATGTCATAATGCAACATTCCATTATGATGTCATAATGCAAAATTCCATTATGATGTCATAATTAAACATTCCATTATGATGTCATAATGTAACATTCCATTATGATGGCATAATGCAAAATTCCATTATGATGTCATAATGTAAAAATTCCATTATTATGGCATAATGCAAAATTTCATTATGATGTCATAATGTAAAAATTCCATTATTATGGCATAATGCAAAATTCCATTATGATGTCATTATGTAAAAATTCCATTATTATGGCATAATGTAAAATTCCATTATGATGTCATAATGCAACATTCCATTATGTCATAATGCAAAATTCCATTATCATGTCATGATGCAACATTCCAATATGATGTCATAATGCAAAATTCCATTATGATGTCATAATGTGACATTCCATTATGATGTCATAATGTAACATTCCATTATGATGTCATAATGCAAAATTCCATTATGATGTCATAATGTAAAATTCCATTATGATGTCATAATGCAAAATTCCATTATGATGTCATAATGCAACATTCCATTATGATGTCATAATGCAAAATTCCATTATGATGTCATAATGCAACATTCCATTATGATGTCATAATGTAACATTCCATTATGATGTCATAATGCAAAATTCCATTATGATGTCATAATGTAAAAATTCCATTATGATATCATAATGCAAAATTCCATTATGATGTCATAATGTAAAATTCCATTATGATGTCATAATGTAAAAATTCCATTACAATGTCATAATGCAAAATTCCATTATGATGTCATAATGTAAAATTCCATTATGATGTCATAATGCGACATTCCATTATGATGTCATAATGCAAAATGTCATTATGATGTTATAATGCAAAATTCCATTATGATGTCATAATGTAAAAATTCCACTATGATGTCATAATGCAAAATTCCATTATGATGTCATAATGTAAAAATTCCATTATGATGTCATAATGCAAAATTCCATTATGATGTCATAATGTAAAATTCCATTATGATGTCATAATGCAACATTCCATTATGATGTCATAATGCAAAATTCCATTATGATGTCATAATGTAACATTCAATTAGGATGTCATAATGCAAAATTCCATAATGATGTCATAATGCAAAATCCCATTATGATGTCATAATGCAACATTCCATTATGACGTCATAATGTAAAAATTCCATTACGATGTCATAATGCAAAATTCCATTATGATGTCATAATGTAAAAATTCCATTACAATGTCATAATGCAAAATTCCATTATGATGTCATAATGTAAAATTCCATTATGATGTCATAATGCAAAATTCCATTATGATGTCATAATCTAAAATTCCATTATGATGTCATAATGCAAAATTCCATTATGATGTCATAATGTAAAATTCCATTACGATGTCATAATGTAACATTCCATTATGATGTCATAATGCAAAATTCCATTATGATGTCATAATGTGACATTCCATTATGATGTCATAATGTAACATTCCATTATGATGTCATAATGCAAAATTCCATTATGATGTCATAATGTAAAATTCCATTATGATGTCATAATGTAAAAATTCCATTATGATGTCATAATGCAAAATTCCATTATGATGTCATAATGCAACATTCCATTATGATGTCATAATGCAAAATTCCATTATGATGTCATAATGTAAAAATTTTATTATGATATCATAATGCAAAATTCCATTATGATGTCATAATGTAAAATTCCATTATGATGTCATAATGTAAAATTCCATTATGATGTCATAATGCAAAATTCCATTATGATGTCATAATGTAAAAATTCCATTATGATGGCATAATGCAAAATTCCATTATGATGTCATAATGTAAAATTCCATTATGATGTCATAATGTAAAATTCCATTATGATGTCATAATGCAACATTCCATTATGATGTCATAATGCAAAATTCCATTATCATGTCATAATGCAACATTCCATTATGATGTCATAATGCAAAATTCCATTATGATGTCATAATGCAACATTCCATTTTGATGGCATAATGTAAAATTCCATTATGATGTAATAATGCAACATTCCATTATAATGTCATAATGTAAAAATTCCATTATGATGGCATAATGCAAAATTCCTTTATGATGTCATAATGTAAAATTCCATTATGATGTCATAATGCAAAATTCCATTATGATGTCATAATTCAAAATTCCATTATGATGTCATAATGCAACATTCCATTATGATGTCATAATGCAAAATTCCATTATGATGTCATAATGCAACATTCCATTATGATGGCATAATGTAAAATTCCATTATGATGTAATAATGCAACATTCCATTATGATGTCATAATGTAAAATTCCATTATGATGTCATAATGCAACATTCCATTATGATGTCATAATGCAACATTCCATTATGATGTCATAAGGTAACATTCCATTATGATGTCATAATGTAACATTCCATTATGATGTCATAATGTAAAATTCCATTATGATGTCATAATGCGACATTCCATTATGATGTCATAATGCAAAATTCCATTATGATGTCATAATGTAAAATTCCATTACGATGTCATAATGTAACATTCCATTATGATGTCATAATGCAAAATTCCATTATGATGTCATAATGTGACATTCCATTATGATGTCATAATGTAACATTCCATTATGATGTCATAATGCAAAATTCCATTATGATGTCATAATGTAAAATTCCATTATGATGTCATAATGTAAAAATTCCATTATGATGTCATAATGCAAAATTCCATTATGATGTCATAATGCAAAATTCCATTATGATGTCATAATGTAAAAATTTTATTATGATATCATAATGCAAAATTCCATTATGATGTCATAATGTAAAATTCCATTATGATGTCATAATGTAAAATTCCATTATGATGTCATAATGCAAAATTCCATTATGATGTCATAATGTAAAAATTCCATTATGATGGCATAATGCAAAATTCCATTATGATGTCATAATGTAAAATTCCATTATGATGTCATAATGTAAAATTCCATTATGATGTCATAATGCAACATTCCATTATGATGTCATAATGCAAAATTCCATTATGATGTCATAATGTAACATTCAATTAGGATGTCATAATGCAAAATTCCATAATGATGTCATAATGCAAAATTCCATTATGATGTCATAATGCAACATTCCATTATGATGTCGTATTGTAAAATTCCATTATGATGTCATAATGTAAAATTCCATTATGATGTCATAATGCAACATTCCATTATGATGTCATAATGCAACATTCCGTTATGATGTCATAATGTAACATTCCATTATGATGTCATAATGCAACATTCCATTATGATGTCATAATGCAAAATCCCATTATGATGTTATAATGCAACATTCCATTATGATGTCATAATGCAAAATTCCATTATGATGTCATAATGTAAAAATTCCATTATGATGTCATAATGCAACATTCCATTATGATGTCATAATGCAAAATTCCATTATGATGTCATAATGCAACATTCCATTATGATGGCATAATGTAAAATTCCATTATGATGTAATAATGCAACATTCCATTATAATGTCATAATGTAAAAGTTCCATTATGATGGCATAATGCAAAATTCCTTTATGATGTCATAATGTAAAATTCCATTATGATGTCATAATGTAAAATTCCATTATGATGTCATAATGCAAAATTCCATTATGATGTCATAATTCAAAATTCCATTATGATGTCATAATGCAACATTCCATTATGATGTCATAATGCAAAATTCCATTATGATGTCATAATGCAACATTCCATTATGATGGCATAATGTAAAATTCCATTATGATGTAATAATGCAACATTCCATTATGATGTCATAATGTAAAATTCCATTATGATGTCATAATGCAACATTCCATTATGATGTCATAATGCAACATTCCATTATGATGTCATAAGGTAACATTCCATTATGATGTCATAATGTAACATTCCATTATGATGTCATAATGTAAAATTCCATTATGATGTCATAATGTGACATTCCATTATGATGTCATAATGCAAAATGCCATTATGATGTTATAATGCAAAATTCCATTATGATGTCATAATGTAAAAATTCCATTATGATGTCATAATGCAAAATTCCATTATGATGTCATAATGTAAAAATTCCATTATGATGTCATAATGCAAAATTCCATTATGATGTCATAATGTAAAATTCCATTATGATGTCATAATGCAACATTCCATTATGATGTCATAATGCAAAATTCCATTATGATGTCATAATGTAACATTCAATTAGGATGTCATAATGCAAAATTCCATAATGATGTCATAATGCAAAATTCCATTATGATGTCATAATGCAACATTCCATTATGATGTCGTATTGTAAAATTCCATTATGATGTCATAATGTAAAATTCCATTATGATGTCATAATGCAACATTCCATTATGATGTCATAATGCAAAATTCCTTTATGATGTTATAATGCAACATTCCATTATGATGTCATAATGTAAAATTCCATTATGATGTCATAATGCAAAATTCCATTATGATGTCATAATGTAAAAATTCCATTATGATGTCATAATGCAACATTCCATTATGATGTCATAATGTAAAAATTTTATTATGATATCATAATGCAAAATTCCATTATGATGTCATAATGTAAAATTCCATTATGATGTCATAATGTAACATTCCATTATGATGTCATAATGCAAAATTCCATTATGATGTCATAATGCAAAATTCCATTATGATGTCATAATGTAAAAATTCCATTATGATGTCATAATGTAAAAATTCCATTATGATGTCATAATGCAAAATTCCATTATGATGTCATAATGCAACATTCCATTATGATGTCATAATGCAAAATTCCATTATGATGTCATAATGTAAAAAATTTATTATGATATCATAATGCAAAATTCCATTATGATATCATAATGCAAAATTCCATTATGATGTCATAATGTAAAATTCCATTATGATGTCATAATGTAAAATTCCATTATGATGTCATAATGCAAAATTCCATTATGATGTCATAATGTAAAAATTCCATTATGATGGCATAATGCAAAATTCCATTATGATGTCATAATGTAAAATTCCATTATGATGTCATAATGTAAAATTCCATTATGATGTCATAATGCAACATTCCATTATGATGTCATAATGCAAAATTCCATTATCATGTCATAATGCAACATTCCATTATGATGTCATAATGCAAAATTCCATTATGATGTCATAATGCAACATTCCATTATGATGGCATAATGTAAAATTCCATTATGATGTAATAATGCAACATTCCATTATGATGTCGTAATGTAAAAATTCCATTATGATGTCATAATGCAAAATTCCATTATGATGTCATAATGTAAAAATTCCATTATGATGTCATAATGCAAAATTCCATTATGATGTCATAATGTAAAATTCCATTATGATGTCATAATGCAACATTCCATTATGATGTCATAATGCAAAATTCCATTATGATGTCATAATGTAACATTCAATTAGGATGTCATAATGCAAAATTCCATAATGATGTCATAATGCAAAATTCCATTATGATGTCATAATGCAACATTCCATTATGATGTCGTATTGTAAAATTCCATTATGATGTCATAATGTAAAATTCCATTATGATGTCATAATGCAACATTCCATTATGATGTCATAATGCAAAATCCCATTATGATGTTATAATGCAACATTCCATTATGATGTCATAATGTAAAATTCCATTATGATGTCATAATGCAAAATTCCATTATGATGTCATAATGCAAAATTCCATTATGATGTCATAATGCAAAATTCCATTATGATGTCATAATGCAAAATGCCATTATGATGTCATAATGCAACATTCCGTTATGATGTCATAATGTAACATTCCATTATGATGTCATAATGCAACATTCCATTATGATGTCATAATGCAAAATCCCATTATGATGTTATAATGCAACATTCCATTATGATGTCATAATGCAAAATTCCATTATGATGTCATAATGTAAAAATTCCATTATGATGTCATAATGCAACATTCCATTATGATGTCATAATGCAAAATTCCATTATGATGTCATAATGCAACATTCCATTATGATGGCATAATGTAAAATTCCATTATGATGTAATAATGCAACATTCCATTATAATGTCATAATGTAAAAGTTCCATTATGATGGCATAATGCAAAATTCCTTTATGATGTCATAATGTAAAATTCCATTATGATGTCATAATGTAAAATTCCATTATGATGTCATAATGCAAAATTCCATTATGATGTCATAATTCAAAATTCCATTATGATGTCATAATGCAACATTCCATTATGATGTCATAATGCAAAATTCCATTATGATGTCATAATGCAACATTCCATTATGATGGCATAATGTAAAATTCCATTATGATGTAATAATGCAACATTCCATTATGATGTCATAATGTAAAATTCCATTATGATGTCATAATGCAACATTCCATTATGATGTCATAATGCAACATTCCATTATGATGTCATAAGGTAACATTCCATTATGATGTCATAATGTAACATTCCATTATGATGTCATAATGTAAAATTCCATTATGATGTCATAATGTGACATTCCATTATGATGTCATAATGCAAAATGCCATTATGATGTTATAATGCAAAATTCCATTATGATGTCATAATGTAAAAATTCCATTATGATGTCATAATGCAAAATTCCATTATGATGTCATAATGTAAAAATTCCATTATGATGTCATAATGCAAAATTCCATTATGATGTCATAATGTAAAATTCCATTATGATGTCATAATGCAACATTCCATTATGATGTCATAATGCAAAATTCCATTATGATGTCATAATGTAACATTCAATTAGGATGTCATAATGCAAAATTCCATAATGATGTCATAATGCAAAATTCCATTATGATGTCATAATGCAACATTCCATTATGATGTCGTATTGTAAAATTCCATTATGATGTCATAATGTAAAATTCCATTATGATGTCATAATGCAACATTCCATTATGATGTCATAATGCAAAATTCCTTTATGATGTTATAATGCAACATTCCATTATGATGTCATAATGTAAAATTCCATTATGATGTCATAATGCAAAATTCCATTATGATGTCATAATGTAAAAATTCCATTATGATGTCATAATGCAACATTCCATTATGATGTCATAATGCAAAATTCCATTATGATGTCATAATGCAACATTCCATTAAGATGTCATAATGCAAAATTCCATTATGATGTCATAATGCAACATTCCATTATGATGTCATAATGCAAAATTCCATTATGATGTCATAATTAAACATTCCATTATGATGTCATAATGTAACATTCCATTATGATGGCATAATGCAAAATTCCATTATGATGTCATAATGTAAAAATTCCATTATTATGGCATAATGCAAAATTTCATTATGATGTCATAATGTAAAAATTCCATTATTATGGCATAATGCAAAATTCCATTATGATGTCAGTATGTAAAAATTCCATTATTATGGCATAATGTAAAATTCCATTATGATGTCATAATGCAACATCCCATTATGTCATAATGCAAAATTCCATTATCATGTCATGATGCAACATTCCAATATGATGTCATAATGCAAAATTCCATTATGATGTCATAATGTGACATTCCATTATGATGTCATAATGTAACATTCCATTATGATGTCATAATGCAAAATTCCATTATGATGTCATAATGTAAAATTCCATTATGATGTCATAAAGCAAAATTCCATTATGATGTCATAATGCAACATTCCATTATGATGTCATAATGCAAAATTCCATTATGATGTCATAATGCAACATTCCATTATGATGGCTAATGTAAAATTCCATTATGATGTAATAATGCAACATTCCATTATGATGTCATAATGTAAAATTCTATTATGATGTCATAATGCAACATTCCATTATGATGTCATAATGTAACATTCCATTATGATGTCATAATGCAAAATTCAATTATGATGTCATAATGTAAAAATTTTATTATGATATCATAATGCAAAATTCCATTATGATGTCATAATGTAAAATTCCATTATGATGTCATAATGTAAAAATTCCATTACAATGTCATAATGCAAAATTCCATTATGATGTCATAATGTAAAATTCCATTATGATGTCATAATGCGACATTCCATTATGATGTCATAATGCAAAATGTCATTATGATGTTATAATGCAAAATTCCATTATGATGTCATAATGTAAAAATTCCATTATGATGTCATAATGCAAAATTCCATTATGATGTCATAATGTAAAAATTCCATAATGATGTCATAATGCAAAATTCCATTATGTTGTCATAATGTAAAATTCCATTATGATGTCATAATGCAACATTCCATTATGATGTCATAATGCAAAATTCCATTATGATGTCATAATGTAACATTCAATTAGGATGTCATAATGCAAAATTCCATAATGATGTCATAATGCAAAATTCCATTATGATGTCATAATGCAACATTCCATTATGATGTTGTATTGTAAAATTCCATTATGATGTCATAATGTAAAATTCCATTATGATGTCATAATGCAACATTCCATTATGATGTCATAATGTAAAATTCCATTATGATGTTATAATGCAACATTCCATTATGATGTCATAATGTAAAATTCCATTATGATGTCATAATGCAAAATTCCATTATGATGTCATAATGTAAAAATTCCATTATGATGTCATAATGCAACATTCCATTATGATGTTATAATGCAAAATTCCATTATGATGTCATAATGCAACATTCCATTAAGATGTCATAATGCAAAATTCCATTATGATGTCATAATGCAAAATTCCATTATGATGTCATAATGCAACATTCCATTATGATGTCATAATGCAAAATTCCATTATGATGTCATAATTAAACATTCCATTACGATGTCATAATGTAACATTTTTCATTATGATGGCATAATGCAAAATTCCATTATGATGTCATAATGTAAAAATTCCATTATTATGGCATAATGCAAAATTTCATTATGATGTCATAATGTAAAAATTCCATTATTATGGCATAATGCAAAATTCCATTATGATGTCATTATGTAAAAATTCCATTATTATGGCATAATGTAAAATTCCATTATGATGTCATAATGCAACATTCCATTATGTCATAATGCAAAATTCCATTATCATGTCATGATGCAACATTCCAATATGATGTCATAATGCAAAATTCCATTATGATGTCATAATGTGACATTCCATTATGATGTCATAATGTAACATTCCATAATGATGTCATAATGCAACATTCCATTATGATGTCATAATGTAAAATTCCATTTTGATGTCATAATGCAACATTCCATTATGATGTCATAATGTAAAATTCCATTATGATGTCATAATGCAACATTCCATTATGATGTCATAATGTAAAATTCCATTATGATGTCATAATGCAACATTCCATTATGATGTCATAATGCAACATTCCATTAAGATTTCATAATGCAACATTCCATTATGATGTCATAATGCAAAATCCCATTATGATGTCATAATGCAACATTCCATTATGACGTCATAATGTAAAAATTCCATTACGATGTCATAATGCAAAATTCCATTATGATGTCATAATGTAAAAATTCCATTACAATGTCATAATGCAAAATTCCATTATGATGTCATAATGTAAAATTCCATTATGATGTCATAATGCAAAATTCCATTATGATGTCATAATGTAAAATTCCATTATGATGTCATAATGCAAAATTCCATTATGATGTCATAATGTAAAATTCCATTACGATGTCATAATGTAACATTCCATTATGATGTCATAATGCAAAATTCCATTATGATGTCATAATGTGACATTCCATTATGATGTCATAATGTAACATTCCATTATGATGTCATAATGTAAAATTCCATTATGATGTCATAATGTAAAAATTCCATTATGATGTCATAATGCAAAATTCCATTATGATGTCATAATTCAAAATTCCATTATGATGTCATAATGCAACATTCCATTATGATGTCATAATGCAAAATTCCATTATGATGTCATAATGTAAAAATTTTATTATGATATCATAATGCAAAATTCCATTATGATGTCATAATGTAAAATTCCATTATGATGTCATAATGTAAAATTCCATTATGATGTCATAATGCAAAATTCCATTATGATGTCATAATGTAAAAATTCCATTATGATGGCATAATGCAAAATTCCATTATGATGTCATAATGTAAAATTCCATTATGATGTCATAATGTAAAATTCCATTATGATGTCATAATGCAACATTCCATTATGATGTCATAATGCAAAATTCCATTATCATGTCATAATGCAACATTCCATTATGATGTCATAATGCAAAATTCCATTATGATGTCATAATGCAACATTCCATTATGATGGCATAATGTAAAAATTCCATTATGATGTAATAATGCAACATTCCATTATAATGTCATAATGTAAAAATTCCATTATGATGGCATAATGCAAAATTCCATTATGATGTCATAATGTAAAATTCCATTATGATGTCATAATGTAAAATTCCATTATGATGTCATAATGCAAAATTCCATTATGATGTCATAATTCAAAATTCCATTATGGTGTCATAATGCAACATTCCATTATGATGTCATAATGCAAAATTCCATTATGATGTCATAATGCAACATTCCATTATGATGGCATAATGTAAAATTCCATTATGATGTAATAATGCAACATTCCATTATGATGTCATAATGTAAAATTCCATTATGATGTCATAATGCAACATTCCATTATGATGTCATAATGCAACATTCCATTATGATGTCATAAGGTAACATTCCATTATGATGTCATAATGTAACATTCCATTATGATGTCATAATGTAAAATTCCATTATGATGTCATAATGCGACATTCCATTATGATGTCATAATGCAAAATGCCATTATGATGTTATAATGCATAATTCCATTATGATGTCATAATGTAAAAATTCCATTATGATGTCATAATGCAAAATTCCATTATGATGTCATAATGTAAAAATTCCATTATGATGTCATAATGCAAAATTCCATTATGATGTCATAATGTAAAATTCCATTATGATGTCATAATGCAACATTCCATTATGATGTCATAATGCAAAATTCCATTATCATGTCATAATGCAACATTCCATTATGATGTCATAATGCAAAATTCCATTATGATGTCATAATGCAACATTCCATTATGATGGCATAATGTAAAAATTCCATTATGATGTAATAATGCAACATTCCATTATAATGTCATAATGTAAAAATTCCATTATGATGGCATAATGCAAAATTCCATTATGATGTCATAATGTAAAATTCCATTATGATGTCATAATGTAAAATTCCATTATGATGTCATAATGCAAAATTCCATTATGATGTCATAATTCAAAATTCCATTATGGTGTCATAATGCAACATTCCATTATGATGTCATAATGCAAAATTCCATTATGATGTCATAATGCAACATTCCATTATGATGGCATAATGTAAAATTCCATTATGATGTAATAATGCAACATTCCATTATGATGTCATAATGTAAAATTCCATTATGATGTCATAATGCAACATTCCATTATGATGTCATAATGCAACATTCCATTATGATGTCATAAGGTAACATTCCATTATGATGTCATAATGTAACATTCCATTATGATGTCATAATGTAAAATTCCATTATGATGTCATAATGCGACATTCCATTATGATGTCATAATGCAAAATGCCATTATGATGTTATAATGCAAAATTCCATTATGATGTCATAATGTAAAAATTCCATTATGATGTCATAATGCAAAATTCCATTATGATGTCATAATGTAAAAATTCCATTATGATGTCATAATGCAAAATTCCATTATGATGTCATAATGTAAAATTCCATTATGATGTCATAATGCAACATTCCATTATGATGTCATAATGCAAAATTCCATTATGATGTCATAATGTAACATTCAATTAGGATGTCATAATGCAAAATTCCATAATGATGTCATAATGCAAAATTCCATTATGATGTCATAATGCAACATTCCATTATGATGTCGTATTGTAAAATTCCATTATGATGTCATAATGTAAAATTCCATTATGATGTCATAATGCAACATTCCATTATGATGTCATAATGCAAAATTCCATTATGATGTTATAATGCAACATTCCATTATGATGTCATAATGTAAAATTCCATTATGATGTCATAATGCAAAATTCCATTATGATGTCATAATGTAAAAATTCCATTATGATGTCATAATGCAACATTCCATTATGATGTCATAATGCCAAATTCCATTATGATGTCTTAATGCAACATTCCATTAAGATGTCATAATGCAAAATTCCATTATGATGTCATAATGCAACATTCCATTATGATGTCATAATGCAAAATTCCATTATGATGTCATAATTAAACATTCCATTATGATGTCATAATGTAACATTCCATTATGATGGCATAATGCAAAATTCCATTATGATGGCATAATGTAAAAATTCCATTTTTATGGCATAATGCAAAATTTCATTATGATGTCATAATGTAAAAATTCCATTATTATGGCATAATGCAAAATTCCATTATGATGTCATTATGTAAAAATTCCATTATTATGGCATAATGTAAAATTCCATTATGATGTCATAATGCAACATTCCATTATGTCATAATGCAAAATTCCATTATCATGTCATGATGCAACATTCCAATATTATGTCATAATGCAAAATTCCATTATGATGTCATAATGTGACATTCCATTATGATGTCATAATGTAACACTCCATTATGATGTCATAATGCAAAATTCCATTATGATGTCATAATGTAAAATTCCATTATGATGTCATAATGCAAAATTCCATTATGATTTCATAATGCAACATTCCATTATGATGTCATAATGCAAAATTCCATTATGATGTCATAATGCAACATTCCATTATGATGGCTA
This sequence comes from Eleutherodactylus coqui, assembly GCF_035609145.1. Classification (NCBI taxonomy): domain Eukaryota; kingdom Metazoa; phylum Chordata; class Amphibia; order Anura; family Eleutherodactylidae; genus Eleutherodactylus; species Eleutherodactylus coqui. Next base: position 212,481 of record NW_027102181.1, on the reverse strand, counting down.
ATGTAAAATTCCATTATGATGTAATAATGCAACATTCCATTATGATGTCATAATGTAAAATTCCATTATGATGTCATAATGCAACATTCCATTATGATGTCATAATGTAACATTCCATTATGATGTCATAATGCAAAATTCCATTATGATGTCATAATGTAAAAATTTTATTATGATATCATAATGCAAAATTCCATTATGATGTCATAATGTAAAATTCCATTATGATGTCATAATGTAAAAATTCCATTACAATGTCATAATGCAAAATTCCATTATGATGTCATAATGTAAAATTCCATTATGATGTCATAATGCGACATTCCATTATGATGTCATAATGCAAAATGCCATTATGATGTTATAATGCAAAATTCCATTATGATGTCATAATGTAAAAATGCCATTATGATGTCATAATGCAAAATTCCATTATGATGTCATAATGTAAAAATTCCATTATGATGTCATAATGCAAAATTCCATTATGATGTCATAATGTAAAATTCCATTATGATGTCATAATGCAACATTCCATTATGATGTCATAATGCAAAATTCCATTATGATGTCATAATGTAACATTCAATTAGGATGTCATAATGCAAAATTCCATAATGATGTCATAATGCAAAATTCCATTATGATGTCATAATGCAACATTCCATTATGATGTCGTATTGTAAAATTCCATTATGATGTCATAATGTAAAATTCCATTATGATGTCATAATGCAACATTCCATTATGACGTCATAATGTAAAAATTCCATTACGATGTCATAATGCAAAATTCCATTATGATGTCATAATGTAAAAATTCCATTACAATGTCATAATGCAAAATTCCATTATGATGTCATAATGTAAAATTCCATTATGATGTCATAATGCAAAATTCCATTATGATGTCATAATCTAAAATTCCATTATGATGTCATAATGCAAAATTCCATTATGATGTCATAATGTAAAATTCCATTACGATGTCATAATGTAACATTCCATTATGATGTCATAATGCAAAATTCCATTATGATGTCATAATGTGACATTCCATTATGATGTCATAATGTAACATTCCATTATGATGTCATAATGCAAAATTCCATTATGATGTCATAATGTAAAATTCCATTATGATGTCATAATGTAAAAATTCCATTATGATGTCATAATGCAAAATTCCATTATGATGTCATAATGCAACATTCCATTATGATGTCATAATGCAAAATTCCATTATGATGTCATAATGTAAAAATTTTATTATGATATCATAATGCAAAATTCCATTATGATGTCATAATGTAAAATTCCATTATGATGTCATAATGTAAAATTCCATTATGATGTCATAATGCAAAATTCCATTATGATGTCATAATGTAAAAATTCCATTATGATGGCATAATGCAAAATTCCATTATGATGTCATAATGTAAAATTCCATTATGATGTCATAATGTAAAATTCCATTATGATGTCATAATGCAACATTCCATTATGATGTCATAATGCAAAATTCCATTATCATGTCATAATGCAACATTCCATTATGATGTCATAATGCAAAATTCCATTATGATGTCATAATGCAACATTCCATTTTGATGGCATAATGTAAAATTCCATTATGATGTAATAATGCAACATTCCATTATAATGTCATAATGTAAAAATTCCATTATGATGGCATAATGCAAAATTCCTTTATGATGTCATAATGTAAAATTCCATTATGATGTCATAATGCAAAATTCCATTATGATGTCATAATTCAAAATTCCATTATGATGTCATAATGCAACATTCCATTATGATGTCATAATGCAAAATTCCATTATGATGTCATAATGCAACATTCCATTATGATGGCATAATGTAAAATTCCATTATGATGTAATAATGCAACATTCCATTATGATGTCATAATGTAAAATTCCATTATGATGTCATAATGCAACATTCCATTATGATGTCATAATGCAACATTCCATTATGATGTCATAAGGTAACATTCCATTATGATGTCATAATGTAACATTCCATTATGATGTCATAATGTAAAATTCCATTATGATGTCATAATGCGACATTCCATTATGATGTCATAATGCAAAATTCCATTATGATGTCATAATGTAAAATTCCATTACGATGTCATAATGTAACATTCCATTATGATGTCATAATGCAAAATTCCATTATGATGTCATAATGTGACATTCCATTATGATGTCATAATGTAAAATTCCATTATGATGTCATAATGCAAAATTCCATTATGATGTCATAATGTAAAATTCCATTATGATGTCATAATGCAAAATTCCATTATGATGTCATAATTCAAAATTCCATTATGATGTCATAATGCAACATTCCATTATGATGTCATAATGCAAAATTCCATTATGATGTCATAATGCAACATTCCATTATGATGGCATAATGTAAAATTCCATTATGATGTAATAATGCAACATTCCATTATGATGTCATAATGTAAAATTCCATTATGATGTCATAATGCAACATTCCATTATGATGTCATAATGCAACATTCCATTATGATGTCATAAGGTAACATTCCATTATGATGTCATAATGTAACATTCCATTATGATGTCATAATGTAAAATTCCATTATGATGTCATAATGCGACATTCCATTATGATGTCATAATGCAAAATGCCATTATGATGTTATAATGCAAAATTCCATTATGATGTCATAATGTAAAAATTCCATTATGATGTCATAATGCAAAATTCCATTATGATGTCATAATGTAAAAATTCCATTATGATGTCATAATGCAAAATTCCATTATGATGTCATAATGTAAAATTCCATTATGATGTCATAATGCAACATTCCATTATGATGTCATAATGCAAAATTCCATTATGATGTCATAATGTAACATTCAATTAGGATGTCATAATGCAAAATTCCATAATGATGTCATAATGCAAAATTCCATTATGATGTCATAATGCAACATTCCATTATGATGTCGTATTGTAAAATTCCATTATGATGTCATAATGTAAAATTCCATTATGATGTCATAATGCAACATTCCATTATGATGTCATAATGCAAAATTCCTTTATGATGTTATAATGCAACATTCCATTATGATGTCATAATGTAAAATTCCATTATGATGTCATAATGCAAAATTCCATTATGATGTCATAATGTAAAAATTCCATTATGATGTCATAATGCAACATTCCATTATGATGTCATAATGCAAAATTCCATTATGATGTCATAATGCAACATTCCATTAAGATGTCATAATGCAAAATTCCATTATGATGTCATAATGCAACATTCCATTATGATGTCATAATGCAAAATTCCATTATGATGTCATAATTAAACATTCCATTATGATGTCATAATGTAACATTCCATTATGATGGCATAATGCAAAATTCCATTATGATGTCATAATGTAAAAATTCCATTATTATGGCATAATGCAAAATTTCATTATGATGTCATAATGTAAAAATTCCATTATTATGGCATAATGCAAAATTCCATTATGATGTCAGTATGTAAAAATTCCATTATTATGGCATAATGTAAAATTCCATTATGATGTCATAATGCAACATCCCATTATGTCATAATGCAAAATTCCATTATCATGTCATGATGCAACATTCCAATATGATGTCATAATGCAAAATTCCATTATGATGTCATAATGTGACATTCCATTATGATGTCATAATGTAACATTCCATTATGATGTCATAATGCAAAATTCCATTATGATGTCATAATGTAAAATTCCATTATGATGTCATAATGCAAAATTCCATTATGATGTCATAATGCAACATTCCATTATGATGTCATAATGCAAAATTCCATTATGATGTCATAATGCAACATTCCATTATGATGGCTAATGTAAAATTCCATTATGATGTAATAATGCAACATTCCATTATGATGTCATAATGTAAAATTCTATTATGATGTCATAATGCAACATTCCATTATGATGTCATAATGTAACATTCCATTATGATGTCATAATGCAAAATTCCATTATGATGTCATAATGTAAAAATTTTATTATGATATCATAATGCAAAATTCCATTATGATGTCATAATGTAAAATTCCATTATGATGTCATAATGTAAAAATTCCATTACAATGTCATAATGCAAAATTCCATTATGATGTCATAATGTAAAATTCCATTATGATGTCATAATGCGACATTCTATTATGATGTCATAATGCAAAATGTCATTATGATGTTATAATGCAAAATTCCATTATGATGTCATAATGTAAAAATTCCATTATGATGTCATAATGCAAAATTCCATTATGATGTCATAATGTAAAAATTCCATAATGATGTCATAATGCAAAATTCCATTATGTTGTCATAATGTAAAATTCCATTATGATGTCATAATGCAACATTCCATTATGATGTCATAATGCAAAATTCCATTATGATGTCATAATGTAACATTCAATTAGGATGTCATAATGCAAAATTCCATAATGATGTCATAATGCAAAATTCCATTATGATGTCATAATGCAACATTCCATTATGATGTCGTATTGTAAAATTCCATTATGATGTCATAATGTAAAATTCCATTATGATGTCATAATGCAACATTCCATTATGATGTCATAATGTAAAATTCCATTATGATGTTATAATGCAACATTCCATTATGATGTCATAATGTAAAATTCCATTATGATGTCATAATGCAAAATTCCATTATGATGTCATAATGTAAAAATTCCATTATGATGTCATAATGCAACATTCCATTATGATGTTATAATGCAAAATTCCATTATGATGTCATAATGCAACATTCCATTAAGATGTCATAATGCAAAATTCCATTATGATGTCATAATGCAAAATTCCATTATGATGTCATAATGCAACATTCCATTATGATGTCATAATGCAAAATTCCATTATGATGTCATAATTAAACATTCCATTACGATGTCATAATGTAACATTTTTCATTATGATGGCATAATGCAAAATTCCATTATGATGTCATAATGTAAAAATTCCATTATTATGGCATAATGCAAAATTTTATTATGATGTCATAATGTAAAAATTCCATTATTATGGCATAATGCAAAATTCCATTATGATGTCATTATGTAAAAATTCCATTATTATGGCATAATGTAAAATTCCATTATGATGTCATAATGCAACATTCCATTATGTCATAATGCAAAATTCCATTATCATGTCATGATGCAACATTCCAATATGATGTCATAATGCAAAATTCCATTATGATGTCATAATGTGACATTCCATTATGATGTCATAATGTAACATTCCATAATGATGTCATAATGCAACATTCCATTATGATGTCATAATGTAAAATTCCATTTTGATGTCATAATGCAACATTCCATTATGATGTCATAATGTAAAATTCCATTATGATGTCATAATGCAACATTCCATTATGATGTCATAATGTAAAATTCCATTATGATGTCATAATGCAACATTCCATTATGATGTCATAATGCAACATTCCATTAAGATTTCATAATGCAACATTCCATTATGATGTCATAATGCAAAATCCCATTATGATGTCATAATGCAACATTCCATTATGACGTCATAATGTAAAAATTCCATTACGATGTCATAATGCAAAATTCCATTATGATGTCATAATGTAAAAATTCCATTACAATGTCATAATGCAAAATTCCATTATGATGTCATAATGTAAAATTCCATTATGATGTCATAATGCAAAATTCCATTATGATGTCATAATGTAAAATTCCATTATGATGTCATAATGCAAAATTCCATTATGATGTCATAATGTAAAATTCCATTACGATGTCATAATGTAACATTCCATTATGATGTCATAATGCAAAATTCCATTATGATGTCATAATGTGACATTCCATTATGATGTCATAATGTAACATTCCATTATGATGTCATAATGCAAAATTCCATTATGATGTCATAATGTAAAATTCCATTATGATGTCATAATGTAAAAATTCCATTATGATGTCATAATGCAAAATTCCATTATGATGTCATAATGCAAAATTCCATTATGATGTCATAATGCAACATTCCATTATGATGTCATAATGCAAAATTCCATTATGATGTCATAATGTAAAAATTTTATTATGATATCATAATGCAAAATTCCATTATGATGTCATAATGTAAAATTCCATTATGATGTCATAATGTAAAATTCCATTATGATGTCATAATGCAAAATTCCATTATGATGTCATAATGTAAAAATTCCATTATGATGGCATAATGCAAAATTCCATTATGATGTCATAATGTAAAATTCCATTATGATGTCATAATGTAAAATTCCATTATGATGTCATAATGCAACATTCCATTATGATGTCATAATGCAAAATTCCATTATCATGTCATAATGCAACATTCCATTATGATGTCATAATGCAAAATTCCATTATGATGTCATAATGCAACATTCCATTATGATGGCATAATGTAAAAATTCCATTATGATGTAATAATGCAACATTCCATTTTAATGTCATAATGTAAAAATTCCATTATGATGGCATAATGCAAAATTCCATTATGATGTCATAATGTAAAATTCCATTATGATGTCATAATGTAAAATTCCATTATGATGTCATAATGCAAAATTCCATTATGATGTCATAATTCAAAATTCCATTATGATGTCATAATGCAACATTCCATTATGATGTCATAATGCAAAATTCCATTATGATGTCATAATGCAACATTCCATTATGATGGCATAATGTAAAATTCCATTATGATGTAATAATGCAACATTCCATTATGATGTCATAATGTAAAATTCCATTATGATGTCATAATGCAACATTCCATTATGATGTCATAATGCAACATTCCATTATGATGTCATAAGGTAACTTTCCATTATGATGTCATAATGTAACATTCCATTATGATGTCATAATGTAAAATTCCATTATGATGTCATAATGCGACATTCCATTATGATGTCATAATGCAAAATGCCATTATGATGTTATAATGCAAAATTCCATTATGATGTCATAATGTAAAAATTCCATTATGATGTCATAATGCAAAATTCCATTATGATGTCATAATGTAAAAATTCCATTATGATGTCATAATGCAAAATTCCATTATGATGTCATAATGTAAAATTCCATTATGATGTCATAATGCAACATTCCATTATGATGTCATAATGCAAAATTCCATTATGATGTCATAATGTAACATTCAATTAGGATGTCATAATGCAAAATTCCATAATGATGTCATAATGCAAAATTCCATTATGATGTCATAATGCAACATTCCATTATGATGTCGTATTGTAAAATTCCATTATGATGTCATAATGTAAAATTCCATTATGATGTCATAATGCAACATTCCATTATGATGTCATAATGCAAAATTCCATTATGATGTTATAATGCAACATTCCATTATGATGTCATAATGTAAAATTCCATTATGATGTCATAATGCAAAATTCCATTATGATGTCATAATGCAACATTCCATTATGATGTCATAATGCAAAATTCCATTATCATGTCATAATGCAACATTCCATTATGATGTCATAATGCAAAATTCCATTATGATGTCATAATGCAACATTCCATTATGATGGCATAATGCAAAATTCCATTATGATGGCATAATGTAAAAATTCCATTTTTATGGCATAATGCAAAATTTCATTATGATGTCATAATGTAAAAATTCCATTATTATGGCATAATGCAAAATTCCATTATGATGTCATTATGTAAAAATTCCATTATTATGGCATAATGTAAAATTCCATTATGATGTCATAATGCAACATTCCATTATGTCATAATGCAAAATTCCATTATCATGTCATGATGCAACATTCCAATATTATGTCATAATGCAAAATTCCATTATGATGTCATAATGTGACATTCCATTATGATGTCATAATGTAACACTCCATTATGATGTCATAATGCAAAATTCCATTATGATGTCATAATGTAAAATTCCATTATGATGTCATAATGCAAAATTCCATTATGATTTCATAATGCAACATTCCATTATGATGTCATAATGCAAAATTCCATTATGATGTCATAATGCAACATTCCATTATGATGGCTAATGTAAAATTCCATTATGATGTAATAATGCAACATTCCATTATGATGTCATAATGTAAAATTCCATTATGATGTCATAATGCAACATTCCATTATGATGTCATAATGTAACATTCCATTATGATGTCATAATGCAAAATTCCATTATGATGTCATAATGTAAAAATTTTATTATGATATCATAATGCAAAATTCCATTATGATGTCATAATGTAAAATTCCATTATGATGTCATAATGTAAAAATTCCATTACAATGTCATAATGCAAAATTCCATTATGATGTCATAATGTAAAATTCCATTATGATGTCATAATGCGACATTCCATTATGATGTCATAATGCAAAATGCCATTATGATGTTATAATGCAAAATTCCATTATGATGTCATAATGTAAAAATGCCATTATGATGTCATAATGCAAAATTCCATTATGATGTCATAATGTAAAAATTCCATTATGATGTCATAATGCAAAATTCCATTATGATGTCATAATGTAAAATTCCATTATGATGTCATAATGCAACATTCCATTATGATGTCATAATGCAAAATTCCATTATGATGTCATAATGTAACATTCAATTAGGATGTCATAATGCAAAATTCCATAATGATGTCATAATGCAAAATTCCATTATGATGTCATAATGCAACATTCCATTATGATGTCGTATTGTAAAATTCCATTATGATGTCATAATGTAAAATTCCATTATGATGTCATAATGCAACATTCCATTATGATGTCATAATGCAAAATTCCATTATGATGTTATAATGCAACATTCCATTATGATGTCATAATGTAAAATTCCATTATGATGTCATAATGCAAAATTCCATTATGATGTCATAATGTAAAAATTCCATTATGATGTCATAATGCAACATTCCATTATGATGTCATAATGCAAAATTCCATTATGATGTCATAATGCAACATTCCATTAAGATGTCATAATGCAAAATTCCATTATGATGTCATAATGCAACATTCCATTATGATGTCATAATGTAACATTCCATTATGATGGCATAATGCAAAATTCCATTATGATGTCATAATGTAAAAATTCCATTATTATGGCATAATGCAAAATTTCATTATGATGTCATAATGTAAAAATTCCATTATTATGGCATAATGCAAAATTCCATTATGATGTCATTATGTAAAAATTCCATTATTATGGCATAATGTAAAATTCCATTATGATGTCATAATGCAACATTCCATTATGTCATAATGCAAAATTCCATTATCATGTCATGATGCAACATTCCAATATGATGTCATAATGCAAAATTCCATTTTGATGTCATAATGTGACATTCCATTATGATGTCATAATGTAACATTCCATTATGATGTCATAATGCAAAATTCCATTATGATGTCATAATGTAAAATTCCATTATGATGTCATAATGCAAAATTCCATTATGATGTCATAATGCAACATTCCATTATGATGTCATAATGCAAAATTCCATTATGATATCATAATGCAACATTCCATTATGATGGCTAATGTAAAATTCCATTATCATGTAATAATGCAACATTCCATTATGATGTCATAATGTAAAATTCCATTATGATGTCATAATGCAACATTCCATTATGATGTCATAATGTAACATTCCATTATGATGTCATAATGCAAAATTCCATTATGATGTCATAATGTAAAAATTTTATTATGATATAATGCAAAATTCCATTATGATGTCATAATGTAAAAAATTTATTATGATATCATAATGCAAAATTCCATTATGATGTCATAATGTAAAATTCCATTATGATGTCATAATGTAAAAATTCCATTACAATGCCATAATGCAAAATTCCATTATGATGTCATAATGTAAAATTCCATTATGATGTCATAATGCAAAATTCCATTATGATGTCATAATGTAAAATTCCATTATGATGTCATAATGCAAAATTCCATTATGATGTCATAATGCAACATTCCATTATGATGTCATAATGCAAAATTCCATTATGATGTCATAATTAAACATTCCATTATGATGTCATAATGTAACATTCCATTATGATGGCATAATGCAAAATTCCATTATGATGGCATAATGTAAAAATTCCATTTTTATGGCATAATGCAAAATTTCATTATGATGTCATAATGTAAAAATTCCATTATTATGGCATAATGCAAAATTCCATTATGATGTCATTATGTAAAAATTCCATTATTATGGCATAATGTAAAATTCCATTATGATGTCATAATGCAACATTCCATTATGTCATAATGCAAAATTCCATTATCATGTCATGATGCAACATTCCAATATTATGTCATAATGCAAAATTCCATTATGATGTCATAATGTGACATTCCATTATGATGTCATAATGTAACACTCCATTATGATGTCATAATGCAAAATTCCATTATGATGTCATAATGTAAAATTCCATTATGATGTCATAATGCAAAATTCCATTATGATTTCATAATGCAACATTCCATTATGATGTCATAATGCAAAATTCCATTATGATGTCATAATGCAACATTCCATTATGATGGCTAATGTAAAATTCCATTATGATGTAATAATGCAACATTCCATTATGATGTCATAATGTAAAATTCCATTATGATGTCATAATGCAACATTCCATTATGATGTCATAATATAACATTCCATTATGATGTCATAATGCAAAATTCCATTATGATGTCATAATGTAAAAATTTTATTATGATATCATAATGCAAAATTCCATTATGATGTCATAATGTAAAATTCCATTATGATGTCATAATGTAAAAATTCCATTACAATGTCATAATGCAAAATTCCATTATGATGTCATAATGTAAAATTCCATTATGATGTCATAATGCGACATTCCATTATGATGTCATAATGCAAAATGCCATTATGATGTTATAATGCAAAATTCCATTATGATGTCATAATGTAAAAATGCCATTATGATGTCATAATGCAAAATTCCATTATGATGTCATAATGTAAAAATTCCATTATGATGTCATAATGCAAAATTCCATTATGATGTCATAATGTAAAATTCCATTATGATGTCATAATGCAACATTCCATTATGATGTCATAATGCAAAATTCCATTATGATGTCATAATGTAACATTCAATTAGGATGTCATAATGCAAAATTCCATAATGATGTCATAATGCAAAATTCCATTATGATGTCATAATGCAACATTCCATTATGATGTCGTATTGTAAAATTCCATTATGATGTCATAATGTAAAATTCCATTATGATGTCATAATGCAACATTCCAATATGATGTCATAATGCAAAATTCCATTATGATGTTATAATGCAACATTCCATTATGATGTCATAATGTAAAATTCCATTATGATGTCATAATGCAAAATTCCATTATGATGTCATAATGTAAAAATTCCATTATGATGTCATAATGCAACATTCCATTATGATGTCATAATGCAAAATTCCATTATGATGTCATAATGCAACATTCCATTAAGATGTCATAATGCAAAATTCCATTATGATGTCATAATGCAACATTCCATTATGATGTCATAATGTAACATTCCATTATGATGGCATAATGCAAAATTCCATTATGATGTCATAATGTAAAAATTCCATTATTATGGCATAATGCAAAATTTCATTATGATGTCATAATGTAAAAATTCCATTATTATGGCATAATGCAAAATTCCATTATGATGTCATTATGTAAAAATTCCATTATTATGGCATAATGTAAAATTCCATTATGATGTCATAATGCAACATTCCATTATGTCATAATGCAAAATTCCATTATCATGTCATGATGCAACATTCCAATATGATGTCATAATGCAAAATTCCATTTTGATGTCATAATGTGACATTCCATTATGATGTCATAATGTAACATTCCATTATGATGTCATAATGCAAAATTCCATTATGATGTCATAATGTAAAATTCCATTATGATGTCATAATGCAAAATTCCATTATGATGTCATAATGCAACATTCCATTATGATGTCATAATGCAAAATTCCATTATGATATCATAATGCAACATTCCATTATGATGGCTAATGTAAAATTCCATTATGATGTAATAATGCAACATTCCATTATGATGTCATAATGTAAAATTCCATTATGATGTCATAATGCAACATTCCATTATGATGTCATAATGTAACATTCCATTATGATGTCATAATGCAAAATTCCATTATGATGTCATAATGTAAAAATTTTATTATGATATAATGCAAAATTCCATTATGATGTCATAATGTAAAAAATTTATTATGATATCATAATGCAAAATTCCATTATGATGTCATAATGTAAAATTCCATTATGATGTCATAATGTAAAAATTCCATTACAATGCCATAATGCAAAATTCCATTATGATGTCATAATGTAAAATTCCATTATGATGTCATAATGCAAAATTCCATTATGATGTCATAATGTAAAATTCCATTATGATGTCATAATGCAAAATTCCATTATGATGTCATAATGTAAAATTCCATTACGATGTCATAATGTAACATTCCATTATGATGTCATAATGCAAAATTCCATTATGATGTCATAATGTGACATTCCATTATGATGTCATAATGTAACATTCCATTATGATGTCATAATGCAAAATTCCATTATGATGTCATAATGTAAAATTCCATTATGATGTCATAATATAAAAATTCCATTATGATGTCATAATGCAAAATTCCATTATGATGTCATAATGCAAAATTCCATTATGATGTCATAATGCAACATTCCATTATGATGTCATAATGCAAAATTCCATTATGATGTCATAATGTAAAAATTTTATTATGATATCATAATGCAAAATTCCATTATGATGTCATAATGTAAAATTCCATTATGATGTCATAATGTAAAATTCCATTATGATGTCATAATGCAAAATTCCATTATGATGTCATAATGTAAAAATTCCATTATGATGGCATAATGCAAAATTCCATTATGATGTCATAATGTAAAATTCCATTATGATGTCATAATGTAAAATTCCATTATGATGTCATAATGCAACATTCCATTATGATGTCATAATGCAAAATTCCATTATCATGTCATAATGTAACATTCCATTATGATGTCATAATGCAAAATTCCATTATGATGTCATAATGCAACATTCCATTATGATGGCATAATGTAAAATTCCATTATGATGTAATAATGCAACATTCCATTATGATGTCATAATGTAAAAATTCCATTATGATGTCATAATGTAAAATTCCATTATGATGTCATAATGCAAAATTCCATTATGATGTCATAATTCAAAATTCCATTATGATGTCATAATGCAACATTCCATTATGATGTCATAATGCAAAATTCCATTATGATGTCATAATGCAACATTGCATTATGATGGCATAATGTAAAATTCCATTATGATGTAATAATGCAACATTCCATTATGATGTCATAATGTAAAATTCCATTATGATGTCATAATGCAACATTCCATTATGATGTCATAATGCAACATTCCATTATGATGTCATAAGGTAACATTCCATTATGATGTCATAATGTAACATTCCATTATGATGTCATAATGTAAAATTCCATTATGATGTCATAATGCGACATTCCATTATGATGTCATAATGCAAAATGCCATTATGATGTTATAATGCAAAATTCCATTATGATGTCATAATGTAAAAATTCCATTATGATGTCATAATGCAAAATTCCATTATGATGTCATAATGTAAAAATTCCATTATGATGTCATAATGCAAAATTCCATTATGATGTCATAATGTAAAATTCCATTATGATGTCATAATGCAACATTCCATTATGATGTCATAATGCAAAATTCCATTATGATGTCATAATGTAACATTCAATTAGGATGTCATAATGCAAAATTCCATAATGATGTCATAATGCAAAATTCCATTATGATGTCATAATGCAACATTCCATTATGATGTCGTATTGTAAAATTCCATTATGATGTCATAATGTAAAATTCCATTATGATGTCATAATTAAACATTCCATTATGATGTCATAATGTAACATTCCATTATGATGGCATAATGCAAAATTCCATTATGATGTTATAATGCAACATTCCATTATGATGTCATAATGTAAAATTCCATTATGATGTCATAATGCAAAATTCCATTATGATGTCATAATGTAAAAATTCCATTATGATGTCATAATGCAACATTCCATTATGATGTCATAATGCCAAATTCCATTATGATGTCTTAATGCAACATTCCATTAAGATGTCATAATGCAAAATTCCATTATGATGTCATAATGCAACATTCCATTATGATGTCATAATGCAAAATTCCATTATGATGTCATAATTAAACATTCCATTATGATGTCATAATGTAACATTCCATTATGATGGCATAATGCAAAATTCCATTATGATGGCATAATGTAAAAATTCCATTTTTATGGCATAATGCAAAATTTCATTATGATGTCATAATGTAAAAATTCCATTATTATGGCATAATGCAAAATTCCATTATGATGTCATTATGTAAAAATTCCATTATTATGGCATAATGTAAAATTCCATTATGATGTCATAATGCAACATTCCATTATGTCATAATGCAAAATTCCATTATCATGTCATGATGCAACATTCCAATATTATGTCATAATGCAAAATTCCATTATGATGTCATAATGTGACATTCCATTATGATGTCATAATGTAACACTCCATTATGATGTCATAATGCAAAATTCCATTATGATGTCATAATGTAAAATTCCATTATGATGTCATAATGCAAAATTCCATTATGATTTCATAATGCAACATTCCATTATGATGTCATAATGCAAAATTCCATTATGATGTCATAATGCAACATTCCATTATGATGGCTAATGTAAAATTCCATTATGATGTAATAATGCAACATTCCATTATGATGTCATAATGTAAAATTCCATTATGATGTCATAATGCAACATTCCATTATGATGTCATAATGTAACATTCCATTATGATGTCATAATGCAAAATTCCATTATGATGTCATAATGTAAAAATTTTATTATGATATCATAATGCAAAATTCCATTATGATGTCATAATGTAAAATTCCATTATGATGTCATAATGTAAAAATTCCATTACAATGTCATAATGCAAAATTCCATTATGATGTCATAATGTAAAATTCCATTATGATGTCATAATGCGACATTCCATTATGATGTCATAATGCAAAATGCCATTATGATGTTATAATGCAAAATTCCATTATGATGTCATAATGTAAAAATGCCATTATGATGTCATAATGCAAAATTCCATTATGATGTCATAATGTAAAAATTCCATTATGATGTCATAATGCAAAATTCCATTATGATGTCATAATGTAAAATTCCATTATGATGTCATAATGCAACATTCCATTATGATGTCATAATGCAAAATTCCATTATGATGTCATAATGTAACATTCAATTAGGATGTCATAATGCAAAATTCCATAATGATGTCATAATGCAAAATTCCATTATGATGTCATAATGCAACATTCCATTATGATGTCGTATTGTAAAATTCCATTATGATGTCATAATGTAAAATTCCATTATGATGTCATAATGCAACATTCCATTATGATGTCATAATGCAAAATTCCATTATGATGTTATAATGCAACATTCCATTATGATGTCATAATGTAAAATTCCATTATGATGTCATAATGCAAAATTCCATTATGATGTCATAATGTAAAAATTCCATTATGATGTCATAATGCAACATTCCATTATGATGTCATAATGCAAAATTCCATTATGATGTCATAATGCAACATTCCATTAAGATGTCATAATGCAAAATTCCATTATGATGTCATAATGCAACATTCCATTATGATGTCATAATGTAACATTCCATTATGATGGCATAATGCAAAATTCCATTATGATGTCATAATGTAAAAATTCCATTATTATGGCATAATGCAAAATTTCATTATGATGTCATAATGTAAAAATTCCATTATTATGGCATAATGCAAAATTCCATTATGATGTCATTATGTAAAAATTCCATTATTATGGCATAATGTAAAATTCCATTATGATGTCATAATGCAACATTCCATTATGTCATAATGCAAAATTCCATTATCATGTCATGATGCAACATTCCAATATGATGTCATAATGCAAAATTCCATTTTGATGTCATAATGTGACATTCCATTATGATGTCATAATGTAACATTCCATTATGATGTCATAATGCAAAATTCCATTATGATGTCATAATGTAAAATTCCATTATGATGTCATAATGCAAAATTCCATTATGATGTCATAATGCAACATTCCATTATGATGTCATAATGCAAAATTCCATTATGATATCATAATGCAACATTCCATTATGATGGCTAATGTAAAATTCCATTATGATGTAATAATGCAACATTCCATTATGATGTCATAATGTAAAATTCCATTATGATGTCATAATGCAACATTCCATTATGATGTCATAATGTAACATTCCATTATGATGTCATAATGCAAAATTCCATTATGATGTCATAATGTAAAAATTTTATTATGATATAATGCAAAATTCCATTATGATGTCATAATGTAAAAATTCCATTACAATGCCATAATGCAAAATTCCATTATGATGTCATAATGTAAAATTCCATTATGATGTCATAATGCAAAATTCCATTATGATGTCATAATGTAAAATTCCATTATGATGTCATAATGCAAAATTCCATTATGATGTCATAATGTAAAATTCCATTACGATGTCATAATGTAACATTCCATTATGATGTCATAATGCAAAATTCCATTATGATGTCATAATGTGACATTCCATTATGATGTCATAATGTAACATTCCATTATGATGTCATAATGCAAAATTCCATTATGATGTCATAATGTAAAATTCCATTATGATGTCATAATGTAAAAATTCCATTATGATGTCATAATGCAAAATTCCATTATGATGTCATAATGCAAAATTCCATTATGATGTCATAATGCAACATTCCATTATGATGTCATAATGCAAAATTCCATTATGATGTCATAATGTAAAAATTTTATTATGATATCATAATGCAAAATTCCATTATGATGTCATAATGTAAAATTCCATTATGATGTCATAATGTAAAATTCCATTATGATGTCATAATGCAAAATTCCATTATGATGTCATAATGTAAAAATTCCATTATGATGGCATAATGCAAAATTCCATTATGATGTCATAATGTAAAATTCCATTATGATGTCATAATGTAAAATTCCATTATGATGTCATAATGCAACATTCCATTATGATGTCATAATGCAAAATTCCATTATCATGTCATAATGTAACATTCCATTATGATGTCATAATGCAAAATTCCATTATGATGTCATAATGCAACATTCCATTATGATGGCATAATGTAAAATTCCATTATGATGTAATAATGCAACATTCCATTATGATGTCATAATGTAAAAATTCCATTATGATGGCATAATGCAAAATTCCATTATGATGTCATAATGTAAAATTCCATTATGATGTCATAATGTAAAATTCCATTATGATGTCATAATGCAAAATTCCATTATGATGTCATAATTCAAAATTCCATTATGATGTCATAATGCAAAATTCCATTATGATGTCATAATTCAAAATTCCATTATGATGTCATAATGCAACATTCCATTATGATGTCATAATGCAAAATTCCATTATGATGTCATAATGCAACATTCCATTATGATGGCATAATGTAAAATTCCATTATGATGTAATAATGCAACATTCCATTATGATGTCATAATGTAAAATTCCATTATGATGTCATAATGTAACATTCCATTATGATGTCATAATGCAAAATTCCATTATGATGTCATAATGTAAAAATTTTATTATGATATCATAATGCAAAATTCCATTATGATGTCATAATGTAAAATTCCATTATGATGTCATAATGTAAAATTCCATTATGATGTCATAATGCAAAATTCCATTATGATGTCATAATGTAAAAATTCCATTATGATGGCATAATGCAAAATTCCATTATGATGTCATAATGTAAAATTCCATTATGATGTCATAATGCAACATTCCATTATGATGTCATATTGCAGCATTCCATTATGATGTCATAATGTAAAATTCCATTATGATGTCGTAATGCAACATTCCATTATGATGTCATAATGTAAAATTCCATTATGATGTCGTAATGCAACATTCCATTATGATGTCATAATGTAAAATTCCATTATGATGTCATAATGCAACATTCCATTATGATGTCATAATGTAAAAATTCCATTATGATGTCATAATGCAACATTCCATTAAGATGTCATAATGCAAAATTCCATTATGATGTCATAATGCAACATTCCATTATGATGTCATAATGTAACATTCCATTATGATGGCATAATGCAAAATTCCATTATGATGTCATAATGTAAAAATTCCATTATTATGGCATAATGCAAAATTTCATTATGATGTCATAATGTAAAAATTCCATTATTATGGCATAATGCAAAATTCCATTATGATGTCATTATGTAAAAATTCCATTATTATGGCATAATGTAAAATTCCATTATGATGTCATAATGCAACATTCCATTATGTCATAATGCAAAATTCCATTATCATGTCATGATGCAACATTCCAATATGATGTCATAATGCAAAATTCCATTTTGATGTCATAATGTGACATTCCATTATGATGTCATAATGCAAAATTCCATTATGATGTCATAATGTAAAATTCGATTATGATGTCATAATGCAAAATTCCATTATGATGTCATAATGCAACATTCCATTATGATGTCATAATGCAAAATTCCATTATGATATCATAATGCAACATTCCATTATGATGGCTAATGTAAAATTCCATTATGATGGCTAATGTAAAATTCCATTATGATGTAATAATGCAACATTCCATTATGATGTCATAATGTAAAATTCCATTATGATGTCATAATGCAAAATTCCATTATGATGTCATAATGCAAAATTCCATTATGATGTCATAATGCAACATTCCATTATGATGTCATAATGCAAAATTCCATTATGATGTCATAATGTAAAAATTTTATTATGATATCATAATGCAAAATTCCATTATGATGTCATAATGTAAAATTCCATTATGATGTCATAATGTAAAATTCCATTATGATGTCATAATGCAAAATTCCATTATGATGTCATAATGTAAAAATTCCATTATGATGGCATAATGCAAAATTCCATTATGATGTCATAATGTAAAATTCCATTATGATGTCATAATGTAAAATTCCATTATGATGTCATAATGCAACATTCCATTATGATGTCATAATGCAAAATTCCATTATCATGTCATAATGTAACATTCCATTATGATGTCATAATGCAAAATTCCATTATGATGTCATAATGCAACATTCCATTATGATGGCATAATGTAAAATTCCATTATGATGTAATAATGCAACATTCCATTATGATGTCATAATGTAAAAATTCCATTATGATGTCATAATGTAAAATTCCATTATGATGTCATAATGCAAAATTCCATTATGATGTCATAATTCAAAATTCCATTATGATGTCATAATGCAACATTCCATTATGATGTCATAATGCAAAATTCCATTATGATGTCATAATGCAACATTGCATTATGATGGCATAATGTAAAATTCCATTATGATGTAATAATGCAACATTCCATTATGATGTCATAATGTAAAATTCCATTATGATGTCATAATGCAACATTCCATTATGATGTCATAATGCAACATTCCATTATGATGTCATAAGGTAACATTCCATTATGATGTCATAATGTAACATTCCATTATGATGTCATAATGTAAAATTCCATTATGATGTCATAATGCGACATTCCATTATGATGTCATAATGCAAAATGCCATTATGATGTTATAATGCAAAATTCCATTATGATGTCATAATGTAAAAATTCCATTATGATGTCATAATGCAAAATTCCATTATGATGTCATAATGTAAAAATTCCATTATGATGTCATAATGCAAAATTCCATTATGATGTCATAATGTAAAATTCCATTATGATGTCATAATGCAACATTCCATTATGATGTCATAATGCAAAATTCCATTATGATGTCATAATGTAACATTCAATTAGGATGTCATAATGCAAAATTCCATAATGATGTCATAATGCAAAATTCCATTATGATGTCATAATGCAACATTCCATTATGATGTCGTATTGTAAAATTCCATTATGATGTCATAATGTAAAATTCCATTATGATGTCATAATTAAACATTCCATTATGATGTCATAATGTAACATTCCATTATGATGGCATAATGCAAAATTCCATTATGATGTTATAATGCAACATTCCATTATGATGTCATAATGTAAAATTCCATTATGATGTCATAATGCAAAATTCCATTATGATGTCATAATGTAAAAATTCCATTATGATGTCATAATGCAACATTCCATTATGATGTCATAATGCCAAATTCCATTATGATGTCTTAATGCAACATTCCATTAAGATGTCATAATGCAAAATTCCATTATGATGTCATAATGCAACATTCCATTATGATGTCATAATGCAAAATTCCATTATGATGTCATAATTAAACATTCCATTATGATGTCATAATGTAACATTCCATTATGATGGCATAATGCAAAATTCCATTATGATGGCATAATGTAAAAATTCCATTTTTATGGCATAATGCAAAATTTCATTATGATGTCATAATGTAAAAATTCCATTATTATGGCATAATGCAAAATTCCATTATGATGTCATTATGTAAAAATTCCATTATTATGGCATAATGTAAAATTCCATTATGATGTCATAATGCAACATTCCATTATGTCATAATGCAAAATTCCATTATCATGTCATGATGCAACATTCCAATATTATGTCATAATGCAAAATTCCATTATGATGTCATAATGTGACATTCCATTATGATGTCATAATGTAACACTCCATTATGATGTCATAATGCAAAATTCCATTATGATGTCATAATGTAAAATTCCATTATGATGTCATAATGCAAAATTCCATTATGATTTCATAATGCAACATTCCATTATGATGTCATAATGCAAAATTCCATTATGATGTCATAATGCAACATTCCATTATGATGGCTAATGTAAAATTCCATTATGATGTAATAATGCAACATTCCATTATGATGTCATAATGTAAAATTCCATTATGATGTCATAATGCAACATTCCATTATGATGTCATAATGTAACATTCCATTATGATGTCATAATGCAAAATTCCATTATGATGTCATAATGTAAAAATTTTATTATGATATCATAATGCAAAATTCCATTATGATGTCATAATGTAAAATTCCATTATGATGTCATAATGTAAAAATTCCATTACAATGTCATAATGCAAAATTCCATTATGATGTCATAATGTAAAATTCCATTATGATGTCATAATGCGACATTCCATTATGATGTCATAATGCAAAATGCCATTATGATGTTATAATGCAAAATTCCATTATGATGTCATAATGTAAAAATGCCATTATGATGTCATAATGCAAAATTCCATTATGATGTCATAATGTAAAAATTCCATTATGATGTCATAATGCAAAATTCCATTATGATGTCATAATGTAAAATTCCATTATGATGTCATAATGCAACATTCCATTATGATGTCATAATGCAACATTCCATTATGATGTCGTATTGTAAAATTCCATTATGATGTCATAATGTAAAATTCCATTATGATGTCATAATGCAACATTCCATTATGATGTCATAATGTAACATTCAATTAGGATGTCATAATGCAAAATTCCATAATGATGTCATAATGCAAAATTCCATTATGATGTCATAATGCAACATTCCATTATGATGTCGTATTGTAAAATTCCATTATGATGTCATAATGTAAAATTCCATTATGATGTCATAATGCAACATTCCATTATGATGTCATAATGCAAAATTCCATTATGATGTTATAATGCAACATTCCATTATGATGTCATAATGTAAAATTCCATTATGATGTCATAATGCAAAATTCCATTATGATGTCATAATGTAAAAATTCCATTATGATGTCATAATGCAACATTCCATTATGATGTCATAATGCAAAATTCCATTATGATGTCATAATGCAACATTCCATTAAGATGTCATAATGCAAAATTCCATTATGATGTCATAATGCAACATTCCATTATGATGTCATAATGTAACATTCCATTATGATGGCATAATGCAAAATTCCATTATGATGTCATAATGTAAAAATTCCATTATTATGGCATAATGCAAAATTTCATTATGATGTCATAATGTAAAAATTCCATTATTATGGCATAATGCAAAATTCCATTATGATGTCATTATGTAAAAATTCCATTATTATGGCATAATGTAAAATTCCATTATGATGTCATAATGCAACATTCCATTATGTCATAATGCAAAATTCCATTATCATGTCATGATGCAACATTCCAATATGATGTCATAATGCAAAATTCCATTTTGATGTCATAATGTGACATTCCATTATGATGTCATAATGTAACATTCCATTATGATGTCATAATGCAAAATTCCATTATGATGTCATAATGTAAAATTCCATTATGATGTCATAATGCAAAATTCCATTATGATGTCATAATGCAACATTCCATTATGATGTCATAATGCAAAATTCCATTATGATATCATAATGCAACATTCCATTATGATGGCTAATGTAAAATTCCATTATGATGTAATAATGCAACATTCCATTATGATGTCATAATGTAAAATTCCATTATGATGTCATAATGCAACATTCCATTATGATGTCATAATGTAACATTCCATTATGATGTCATAATGCAAAATTCCATTATGATGTCATAATGTAAAAATTTTATTATGATATAATGCAAAATTCCATTATGATGTCATAATGTAAAAAATTTATTATGATATCATAATGCAAAATTCCATTATGATGTCATAATGTAAAATTCCATTATGATGTCATAATGTAAAAATTCCATTACAATGCCATAATGCAAAATTCCATTATGATGTCATAATGTAAAATTCCATTATGATGTCATAATGCAAAATTCCATTATGATGTCATAATGTAAAATTCCATTATGATGTCATAATGCAAAATTCCATTATGATGTCATAATGTAAAATTCCATTACGATGTCATAATGTAACATTCCATTATGATGTCATAATGCAAAATTCCATTATGATGTCATAATGTGACATTCCATTATGATGTCATAATGTAACATTCCATTATGATGTCATAATGCAAAATTCCATTATGATGTCATAATGTAAAATTCCATTATGATGTCATAATGTAAAAATTCCATTATGATGTCATAATGCAAAATTCCATTATGATGTCATAATGCAAAATTCCATTATGATGTCATAATGCAACATTCCATTATGATGTCATAATGCAAAATTCCATTATGATGTCATAATGTAAAAATTTTATTATGATATCATAATGCAAAATTCCATTATGATGTCATAATGTAAAATTCCATTATGATGTCATAATGTAAAATTCCATTATGATGTCATAATGCAAAATTCCATTATGATGTCATAATGTAAAAATTCCATTATGATGGCATAATGCAAAATTCCATTATGATGTCATAATGTAAAATTCCATTATGATGTCATAATGTAAAATTCCATTATGATGTCATAATGCAACATTCCATTATGATGTCATAATGCAAAATTCCATTATCATGTCATAATGTAACATTCCATTATGATGTCATAATGCAAAATTCCATTATGATGTCATAATGCAACATTCCATTATGATGGCATAATGTAAAATTCCATTATGATGTAATAATGCAACATTCCATTATGATGTCATAATGTAAAAATTCCATTATGATGGCATAATGCAAAATTCCATTATGATGTCATAATGTAAAATTCCATTATGATGTCATAATGTAAAATTCCATTATGATGTCATAATGCAAAATTCCATTATGATGTCATAATTCAAAATTCCATTATGATGTCATAATGCAAAATTCCATTATGATGTCATAATTCAAAATTCCATTATGATGTCATAATGCAACATTCCATTATGATGTCATAATGCAAAATTCCATTATGATGTCATAATGCAACATTCCATTATGATGGCATAATGTAAAATTCCATTATGATGTAATAATGCAACATTCCATTATGATGTCATAATGTAAAATTCCATTATGATGTCATAATGTAACATTCCATTATGATGTCATAATGCAAAATTCCATTATGATGTCATAATGTAAAAATTTTATTATGATATCATAATGCAAAATTCCATTATGATGTCATAATGTAAAATTCCATTATGATGTCATAATGTAAAATTCCATTATGATGTCATAATGCAAAATTCCATTATGATGTCATAATGTAAAAATTCCATTATGATGGCATAATGCAAAATTCCATTATGATGTCATAATGTAAAATTCCATTATGATGTCATAATGCAACATTCCATTATGATGTCATATTGCAGCATTCCATTATGATGTCATAATGTAAAATTCCATTATGATGTCGTAATGCAACATTCCATTATGATGTCATAATGTAAAATTCCATTATGATGTCGTAATGCAACATTCCATTATGATGTCATAATGTAAAATTCCATTATGATGTCATAATGCAACATTCCATTATGATGTCATAATGTAAAATTCCATTATGATGTCATAATGCAACATTCCATTATGATGTCATAATGTAAAATTCCATTATGATGTCATAATGCAACATTCCATTATGATGTCATAATGCAACATTCCATTAAGATTTCATAATGCAACATTCCATTATGATGTCATAATGCAAAATCCCATTATGATGTCATAATGCAAAATTCCATTATGACGTCATAATGTAAAAATTCCATTACGATGTCATAATGCAAAATTCCATTATGATGTCATAATGTAAAAATTCCATTACGATGTCATAATGCAAAATTCCATTATGATGTCATAATGTAAAAATTCCATTACAATGTCATAATGCAAAATTCCATTATGATGTCATAATGTAAAATTCCATTATGATGTCATAATGCAAAATTCCATTATGATGTCATAATGTAAAATTCCATTATGATGTCATAATGTAACATTCCATTATGATGTCATAATGCAAAATTCCATTATGATGTCATAATGTGACATTCCATTATGATGTCATAATGTAACATTCCATTATGATGTCATAATGCAAAATTCCATTATGATGTCATAATGTAAAAATTCCATTATGATGTCATAATGCAACATTCCATTAAGATGTCATAATGCAAAATTCCATTATGATGTCATAATGCAACATTCCATTATGATGTCATAATGTAACATTCCATTATGATGGCATAATGCAAAATTCCATTATGATGTCATAATGTAAAAATTCCATTATTATGGCATAATGCAAAATTTCATTATGATGTCATAATGTAAAAATTCCATTATTATGGCATAATGCAAAATTCCATTATGATGTCATTATGTAAAAATTCCATTATTATGGCATAATGTAAAATTCCATTATGATGTCATAATGCAACATTCCATTATGTCATAATGCAAAATTCCATTATCATGTCATGATGCAACATTCCAATATGATGTCATAATGCAAAATTCCATTTTGATGTCATAATGTGACATTCCATTATGATGTCATAATGCAAAATTCCATTATGATGTCATAATGTAAAATTCGATTATGATGTCATAATGCAAAATTCCATTATGATGTCATAATGCAACATTCCATTATGATGTCATAATGCAAAATTCCATTATGATATCATAATGCAACATTCCATTATGATGGCTAATGTAAAATTCCATTATGATGTAATAATGCAACATTCCATTATGATGTCATAATGTAAAATTCCATTATGATGTCATAATGCAACATTCCATTATGATGTCATAATGTAACATTCCATTATGATGTCATAATGCAAAATTCCATTATGATGTCATAATGTAAAAATTTTATTATGATATAATGCAAAATTCCATTATGATGTCATAATGTAAAAAAATTATTATGATATCATAATGCAAAATTCCATTATGATGTCATAATGTAAAATTACATTATGATGTCATAATGTAAAAATTCCATTACAATGCCATAATGCAAAATTCCATTATGATGTCATAATGTAAAATTCCATTATGATGTCATAATGCAAAATTCCATTATGATGTCATAATGTAAAATTCCATTATGATGTCATAATGCAAAATTCCATTATGATGTCATAATGTAAAATTCCATTACGATGTCATAATGTAACATTCCATTATGATGTCATAATGCAAAATTCCATTATGATGTCATAATGTGACATTCCATTATGATGTCATAATGTAACATTCCATTATGATGTCATAATGCAAAATTCCATTATGATGTCATAATGTAACATTCCATTATGATGTCATAATGTAAAAATTCCATTATGATGTCATAATGCAAAATTCCATTATGATGTCATAATGCAAAATTCCATTATGATGTCATAATGCAACATTCCATTATGATGTCATAATGCAAAATTCCATTATGATGTCATAATGTAAAAATTTTATTATGATATCATAATGCAAAATTCCATTATGATGTCATAATGTAAAATTCCATTATGATGTCATAATGTAAAATTCCATTATGATGTCATAATGCAAAATTCCATTATGATGTCATAATGTAAAAATTCCATTATGATGGCATAATGCAAAATTCCATTATGATGTCATAATGTAAAATTCCATTATGATGTCATAATGTAAAATTCCATTATGATGTCATAATGCAACATTCCATTATGATGTCATAATGCAAAATTCCATTATCATGTCATAATGTAACATTCCATTATGATGTCATAATGCAACATTCCATTATGATGGCATAATGTAAAATTCCATTATGATGTAATAATGCAACATTCCATTATGATGTCATAATGTAAAATTCCATTATGATGTCATAATGTAACATTCCATTATGATGTCATAATGCAAAATTCCATTATGATGTCATAATGTAAAAATTTTATTATGATATCATAATGCAAAATTCCATTATGATGTCATAATGTAAAATTCCATTATGATGTCATAATGTAAAATTCCATTATGATGTCATAATGCAAAATTCCATTATGATGTCATAATGTAAAAATTCCATTATGATGGCATAATGCAAAATTCCATTATGATGTCATAATGTAAAATTCCATTATGATGTCATAATGCAACATTCCATTATGATGTCATATTGCAGCATTCCATTATGATGTCATAATGTAAAATTCCATTATGATGTCGTAATGCAACATTCCATTATGATGTCATAATGTAAAATTCCATTATGATGTCGTAATGCAACATTCCATTATGATGTCATAATGTAAAATTCCATTATGATGTCATAATGCAACATTCCATTATGATGTCATAATGTAAAATTCCATTATGATGTCATAATGCAACATTCCATTATGATGTCATAATGTAAAATTCCATTATGATGTCATAATGCAACATTCCATTATGATGTCATAATGCAACATTCCATTAAGATTTCATAATGCAACATTCCATTATGATGTCATAATGCAAAATCCCATTATGATGTCATAATGCAAAATTCCATTATGACGTCATAATGTAAAAATTCCATTACGATGTCATAATGCAAAATTCCATTATGATGTCATAATGTAAAAATTCCATTACAATGTCATAATGCAAAATTCCATTATGATGTCATAATGTAAAATTCCATTATGATGTCATAATGCAAAATTCCATTATGATGTCATAATGTAAAATTCCATTATGATGTCATAATGCAAAATTCCATTATGATGTCATAATGTAAAATTCCATTACGATGTCATAATGTAACATTCCATTATGATGTCATAATGCAAAATTCCATTATGATGTCATAATGTGGCATTCTATTATGATGTCATAATGTAACATTCCATTATGATGTCATAATGCAAAATTCCATTATGATGTCATAATGTAAAATTCCATTATGATGTCATAATGTAAAAATTCCATTATGATGTCATAATGCAAAATTCCATTATGATGTCATAATGCAAAATTCCATTATGATGTCATAATGCAACATTCCATTATGATGTCATAATGCAAAATTCCATTATGATGTCATAATGTAAAAATTTTATTATGATATCATAATGCAAAATTCCATTATGATGTCATAATGTAAAATTCCATTATGATGTCATAATGTAAAATTCCATTATGATGTCATAATGCAAAATTCCATTATGATGTCATAATGTAAAAATTCCATTATGATGGCATAATGCAAAATTCCATTATGATGTCATAATGTAAAATTCCATTATGATGTCATAATGTAAAATTCCATTATGATGTCATAATGCAACATTCCATTATGATGTCATAATGCAAAATTCCATTATCATGTCATAATGCAACATTCCATTATGATGTCATAATGCAAAATTCCATTATGATGTCATAATGCAACATTCCATTATGATGGCATAATGTAAAATTCCATTATGATGTAATAATGCAACATTCCATTATGATGTCATAATGTAAAAATTCCATTATGATGGCATAATGCAAAATTCCATTATGATGTCATAATGTAAAATTCCATTATGATGTCATAATGTAAAATTCCATTATGATGTCATAATGCAAAATTCCATTATGATGTCATAATTCAAAATTCCATTATGATGTCATAATGCAACATTCCATTATGATGTCATAATGCAAAATTCCATTATGATGTCATAATGTGACATTCCATTATGATGTCATAATGCAAAATTCCATTATGATGTCATAATGTAACATTCAATTAGGATGTCATAATGCAAAATTCCATAATGATGTCATAATGCAAAATTCCATTATGATGTCATAATGCAACATTCCATTATGATGTCGTATTGTAAAATTCCATTATGATGTCATAATGTAAAATTCCATTATGATGTCATAATGCAACATTCCATTATGATGTCATAATGCAAAATCCCATTATGATGTTATAATGCAACATTCCATTATGATGTCATAATGTAAAATTCCATTATGATGTCATAATGCAAAATTCCATTATGATGTCATAATGCAAAATTCCATTATGATGTCATAATGCAAAATGCCATTATGATGTCATAATGCAACATTCCGTTATGATGTCATAATGTAACATTCCATTATGATGTCATAATGCAAAATTCCATTATGATGTCATAATGTAAAAATTCCATTATGATGTCATAATGCAACATTCCATTATGATGTCATAATGGAAAAATTCCATTATGATGTCATAATGCAACATTCCATAATGATGTCATAATGCAAAATTCCATTATGATGTCAAAATGTAAAAATTCCATTATGATGTCATAATGCAAAATTCCATTATGATGTCATAATGCTAAATTCCATTATGATGTCATAATGTAAAAATTCCATTATGATGTCATAATGCAAAATGCCATTATGATGTCATAATGTAAAATTCCATTATGATGTCATAATGTAACATTCCATTATGATGTCATAATGCAAAATTCCATTATGATGTCATAATGTAACATTCCATTATGATGTCATAATGCAACATTCCATTATGATGTCATAATGCAACATTCCATTATGATGTAATAATGCAAAATTCCATTATGATGTCATAATGCAACATTCCATTATGATGCCATAATGCAACATTCCATTATGATGTCATAATGCAAAATTCCATTATGATGTCATAATGCAAAATTCCATTATGATGTCATAATGCAACATTCTATTATGAAGTCATAATGTAAAAATTCCATTATGATGGCATAATGCAAAATTCCATTATGATGTCATAATGTAAAATTCCATTATGATGTCATAATGTAAAATTCCATTATGATGTCATAATGCAACATTCCATTATGATGTCATAATGCAGCATTCCATTATGATGTCATAATGTAACATTCCATTATGATGTCGTAATGCAACATTCCATTATGATGTCATAATGTAAAATTCCATTATGATGTCGTAATGCAACATTCCATTATGATGTCATAATGTAAAATTCCATTATGATGTCATAATGCAACATTCCATTATGATGTCATAATGTAAAATTCCATTATGATGTCATAATGCAACATTCCATTATGATGTCATAATGTAAAATTCCATTATGATGTCATAATGCAACATTCCATTATGATGTCATAATGCAACATTCCATTAAGATTTCATAATGCAACATTCCATTATGATGTCATAATGCAAAATCCCATTATGATGTCATAATGCAAAATTCCATTATGACGTCATAATGTAAAAATTCCATTACGATGTCATAATGCAAAATTCCATTATGATGTCATAATGTAAAAATTCCATTATGATGTCATAATGCAAAATTCCATTATGATGTCATAATGCAACATTCCATTATGATGTCATAATGCAAAATTCCATTATGATGTCATAATGTAAAAATTTTATTATGATATCATAATGCAAAATTCCATTATGATGTCATAATGTAAAATTCCATTATGATGTCATAATGTAACATTCCATTATGATGTCATAATGCAAAATTCCATTATGATGTCATAATGCAAAATTCCATTATGATGTCATAATGTAAAAATTCCATTATGATGTCATAATGTAAAAATTCCATTATGATGTCATAATGCAAAATTCCATTATGATGTCATAATGCAACATTCCATTATGATGTCATAATGCAAAATTCCATTATGATGTCATAATGTAAAAATTTTATTATGATATCATAATGCAAAATTCCATTATGATGTCATAATGTAAAATTCCATTATGATGTCATAATGTAAAATTCCATTATGATGTCATAATGCAAAATTCCATTATGATGTCATAATGTAAAAATTCCATTATGATGGCATAATGCAAAATTCCATTATGATGTCATAATGTAAAATTCCATTATGATGTCATAATGTAAAATTCCATTATGATGTCATAATGCAACATTCCATTATGATGTCATAATGCAAAATTCCATTATCATGTCATAATGCAACATTCCATTATGATGTCATAATGCAAAATTCCATTATGATGTCATAATGCAACATTCCATTATGATGGCATAATGTAAAATTCCATTATGATGTAATAATGCAACATTCCATTATGATGTCATAATGTAAAAATTCCATTATGATGTCATAATTAGAGATGAGCGAACGTGTCCGTAACGGACACATCCGCACCCGGACACCGGCTTTAGCGAACACTGCAGTGTTCGCGCGCAAGTGTCCGGGTGCCGCCGGGGGCGGGGAGATGCGCGGCGGCGCGGGCGGCAGTAGCGGGGAACAGGGGGGAGCCCTCTCTCTCTCCCTCTCCCCCCCACTCCCCGCCGCACCCCCCCGCGCTGCCACGGCGGCCCCCGAACTTTTTCGCCCGAACACCGAGGTGTTCGCAAAGTTCGGTGTTCGGGCGAAAAAGGGGCGGGGCCGAACGTGTTCGCTCATCTCTAGTCATAATGCAAAATTCCATTATGATGTCATAATGTAAAAATTCCATTATGATGTCATAATGCAAAATTCCATTATGATGTCATAATGTAAAATTCCATTATGATGTCATAATGCAACATTCCATTATGATGTCATAATGCAAAATTCCATTATGATGTCATAATGTAACATTCAATTAGGATGTCATAATGCAAAATTCCATAATGATGTCATAATGCAAAATTCCATTATGATGTCATAATGCAACATTCCATTATGATGTCGTATTGTAAAATTCCATTATGATGTCATAATGTAAAATTCCATTATGATGTCATAATGCAACATTCCATTATGATGTCATAATGCAAAATCCCATTATGATGTTATAATGCAACATTCCATTATGATGTCATAATGTAAAATTCCATTATGATGTCATAATGTAAAATTCCATTATGATGTCATAATGCAAAATTCCATTATGATGTCATAATGCAAAATTCCATTATGATGTCATAATGCAAAATGCCATTATGATGTCATAATGCAACATTCCGTTATGATGTCATAATGTAACATTCCATTATGATGTCATAATGCAAAATTCCATTATGATGTCATAATGTAAAAATTCCATTATGATGTCATAATGCAACATTCCATTATGATGTCATAATGGAAAAATTCCATTATGATGTCATAATGCAAAATTCCATAATGATGTCATAATGCAAAATTCCATTATGATGTCATAATGTAAAAATTCCATTATGATGTCATAATGCAAAATTCCATTATGATGTCATAATGCTAAATTCCATTATGATGTCATAATGTAAAAATTCCATTATGATGTCATAATGCAAAATGCCATTATGATGTCATAATGTAAAATTCCATTATGATGTCATAATGTAACATTCCATTATGATGTCATAATGGAAAAATTCCATTATGATGTCATAATGCAACATTCCATTATGATGTCATAATGCAAAATTCCATTATGATGTCATAATGTAAAAATTTTATTATGATATCATAATGCAAAATTCCATTATGATGTCATAATGTAAAATTCCATTATGATGTCATAATGTAACATTCCATTATGATGTCATAATGCAAAATTCCATTATGATGTCATAATGCAAAATTCCATTATGATGTCATAATGTAAAAATTCCATTATGATGTCATAATGTAAAAATTCCATTATGATGTCATAATGCAAAATTCCATTATGATGTCATAATGCAACATTCCATTATGATGTCATAATGCAAAATTCCATTATGATGTCATAATGTAAAAATTTTATTATGATATCATAATGCAAAATTCCATTATGATATCATAATGCAAAATTCCATTATGATGTCATAATGTAAAATTCCATTATGATGTCATAATGTAAAATTCCATTATGATGTCATAATGCAAAATTCCATTATGATGTCATAATGTAAAAATTCCATTATGATGGCATAATGCAAAATTCCATTATGATGTCATAATGTAAAATTCCATTATGATGTCATAATGTAAAATTCCATTATGATGTCATAATGCAACATTCCATTATGATGTCATAATGCAAAATTCCATTATCATGTCATAATGCAACATTCCATTATGATGTCATAATGCAAAATTCCATTATGATGTCATAATGCAACATTCCATTATGATGGCATAATGTAAAATTCCATTATGATGTAATAATGCAACATTCCATTATGATGTCGTAATGTAAAAATTCCATTATGATGTCATAATGCAAAATTCCATTATGATGTCATAATGTAAAAATTCCATTATGATGTCATAATGCAAAATTCCATTATGATGTCATAATGTAAAATTCCATTATGATGTCATAATGCAACATTCCATTATGATGTCATAATGCAAAATTCCATTATGATGTCATAATGTAACATTCAATTAGGATGTCATAATGCAAAATTCCATAATGATGTCATAATGCAAAATTCCATTATGATGTCATAATGCAACATTCCATTATGATGTCGTATTGTAAAATTCCATTATGATGTCATAATGTAAAATTCCATTATGATGTCATAATGCAACATTCCATTATGATGTCATAATGCAAAATCCCATTATGATGTTATAATGCAACATTCCATTATGATGTCATAATGTAAAATTCCATTATGATGTCATAATGCAAAATTCCATTATGATGTCATAATGCAAAATTCCATTATGATGTCATAATGCAAAATTCCATTATGATGTCATAATGCAAAATGCCATTATGATGTCATAATGCAACATTCCGTTATGATGTCATAATGTAACATTCCATTATGATGTCATAATGCAACATTCCATTATGATGTCATAATGCAAAATTCCATTATGATGTTATAATGCAACATTCCATTATGATGTCATAATGCAAAATTCCATTATGATGTCATAATGTAAAAATTCCATTATGATGTCATAATGCAACATTCCATTATGATGTCATAATGGAAAAATTCCATTATGATGTCATAATGCAAAATTCCATAATGATGTCATAATGCAAAATTCCATTATGATGTCATAATGTAAAAATTCCATTATGATGTCATAATGCAAAATTCCATTATGATGTCATAATGCTAAATTCCATTATGATGTCATAATGTAAAAATTCCATTATGATGTCATAATGCAAAATGCCATTATGATGTCATAATGTAAAATTCCATTATGATGTCATAATGTAACATTCCATTATGATGTCATAATGGAAAAATTCCATTATGATGTCATAATGCAAAATTCCATAATGATGTCATAATGCAAAATTCCATTATGATGTCATAATGTAAAAATTCCATTATGATGTCATAATGCAACATTCCATTATGATGTCATAATGGAAAAATTCCATTATGATGTCATAATGCAAAATTCCATAATGATGTCATAATGCAAAATTCCATTATGATGTCATAATGTAAAAATTCCATTATGATGTCATAATGCAAAATTCCATTATGATGTCATAATGCTAAATTCCATTATGATGTCATAATGTAAAAATTCCATTATGATGTCATAATGCAAAATGCCATTATGATGTCATAATGCAAAATTCCATTATGATGTCATAATGTACAATTCCATTATGATGTCATAATGCAAAATTCCATTATGATGTCATAATGTAACATTCCATTATGATGTCATAATGTAACATTCCATTATGATGTCATAATGCAACATTCCATAATGATGTCATAATGCAAAATTCCATTATGATGTCAAAATGTAAAAATTCCATTATGATGTCATAATGCAAAATTCCATTATGATGTCATAATGCTAAATTCCATTATGATGTCATAATGTAAAAATTCCATTATGATGTCATAATGCAAAATGCCATTATGATGTCATAATGTAAAATTCCATTATGATGTCATAATGTAACATTCCATTATGATGTCATAATGCAAAATTCCATTATGATGTCATAATGTAACATTCCATTATGATGTCATAATGCAACATTCCATTATGATGTCATAATGCAACATTCCATTATGATGTAATAATGCAAAATTCCATTATGATGTCATAATGCAACATTCCATTATGATGCCATAATGCAACATTCCATTATGATGTCATAATGCAAAATTCCATTATGATGTCATAATGCAAAATTCCATTATGATGTCATAATGCAAAATTCCATTATGATGTCATAATGCAACATTCTATTATGAAGTCATAATGTAAAAATTCCATTATGATGGCATAATGCAAAATTCCATTATGATGTCATAATGTAAAATTCCATTATGATGTCATAATGTAAAATTCCATTATGATGTCATAATGCAACATTCCATTATGATGTCATAATGCAGCATTCCATTATGATGTCATAATGTAACATTCCATTATGATGTCGTAATGCAACATTCCATTATGATGTCATAATGTAAAATTCCATTATGATGTCGTAATGCAACATTCCATTATGATGTCATAATGTAAAATTCCATTATGATGTCATAATGCAACATTCCATTATGATGTCATAATGTAAAATTCCATTATGATGTCATAATGCAACATTCCATTATGATGTCATAATGTAAAATTCCATTATGATGTCATAATGCAACATTCCATTATGATGTCATAATGCAACATTCCATTAAGATTTCATAATGCAACATTCCATTATGATGTCATAATGCAAAATCCCATTATGATGTCATAATGCAAAATTCCATTATGACGTCATAATGTAAAAATTCCATTACGATGTCATAATGCAAAATTCCATTATGATGTCATAATGTAAAAATTCCATTATGATGTCATAATGCAAAATTCCATTATGATGTCATAATGCAACATTCCATTATGATGTCATAATGCAAAATTCCATTATGATGTCATAATGTAAAAATTTTATTATGATATCATAATGCAAAATTCCATTATGATGTCATAATGTAAAATTCCATTATGATGTCATAATGTAACATTCCATTATGATGTCATAATGCAAAATTCCATTATGATGTCATAATGCAAAAATCCATTATGATGTCATAATGTAAAAATTCCATTATGATGTCATAATGTAAAAATTCCATTATGATGTCATAATGCAAAATTCCATTATGATGTCATAATGCAAAATTCCATTATGATGTCATAATGCAACATTCCATTATGATGTCATAATGCAAAATTCCATTATGATGTCATAATGTAAAAATTTTATTATGATATCATAATGCAAAATTCCATTATGATGTCATAATGTAAAATTCCATTATGATGTCATAATGTAAAATTCCATTATGATGTCATAATGCAAAATTCCATTATGATGTCATAATGTAAAAATTCCATTATGATGGCATAATGCAAAATTCCATTATGATGTCATAATGTAAAATTCCATTATGATGTCATAATGTAAAATTCCATTATGATGTCATAATGCAACATTCCATTATGATGTCATAATGCAAAATTCCATTATCATGTCATAATGCAACATTCCATTATGATGTCATAATGCAAAATTCCATTATCATGTCATAATGCAACATTCCATTATGATGGCATAATGTAAAATTCCATTATGATGTAATAATGCAACATTCCATTATGATGTCATAATGTAAAAATTCCATTATGATGTCATAATGCAAAATTCCATTATGATGTCATAATGTAAAAATTCCATTATGATGTCATAATGCAAAATTCCATTATGATGTCATAATGTAAAATTCCATTATGATGTCATAATGCAACATTCCATTATGATGTCATAATGCAAAATTCCATTATGATGTCATAATGTAACATTCAATTAGGATGTCATAATGCAAAATTCCATAATGATGTCATAATGCAAAATTCCATTATGATGTCATAATGCAACATTCCATTATGATGTCGTATTGTAAAATTCCATTATGATGTCATAATGTAAAATTCCATTATGATGTCATAATGCAACATTCCATTATGATGTCATAATGCAAAATCCCATTATGATGTTATAATGCAACATTCCATTATGATGTCATAATGTAAAATTCCATTATGATGTCATAATGTAAAATTCCATTATGATGTCATAATGCAAAATTCCATTATGATGTCATAATGCAAAATTCCATTATGATGTCATAATGCAAAATGCCATTATGATGTCATAATGCAACATTCCGTTATGATGTCATAATGTAACATTCCATTATGATGTCATAATGCAAAATTCCATTATGATGTCATAATGTAAAAATTCCATTATGATGTCATAATGCAACATTCCATTATGATGTCATAATGGAAAAATTCCATTATGATGTCATAATGCAAAATTCCATAATGATGTCATAATGCAAAATTCCATTATGATGTCATAATGTAAAAATTCCATTATGATGTCATAATGCAAAATTCCATTATGATGTCATAATGCTAAATTCCATTATGATGTCATAATGCAAAATGCCATTATGATGTCATAATGTAAAATTCCATTATGATGTCATAATGTAACATTCCATTATGATGTCATAATGCAAAATTCCATTATGATGTCATAATGTAACATTCCATTATGATGTCATAATGTAACATTCCATTATGATGTCATAATGCAACATTCCATAATGATGTCATAATGCAAAATTCCATTATGATGTCAAAATGTAAAAATTCCATTATGATGTCATAATGCAAAATTCCATTATGATGTCATAATGCTAAATTCCATTATGATGTCATAATGTAAAAATTCCATTATGATGTCATAATGCAAAATTCCATTATGATGTCATAATGTAAAAATTCCATTATGATGGCATAATGCAAAATTCCATTATGATGTCATAATGTAAAATTCCATTATGATGTCATAATGTAAAATTCCATTATGATGTCATAATGCAACATTCCATTATGATGTCATAATGCAAAATTCCATTATCATGTCATAATGCAACATTCCATTATGATGTCATAATGCAAAATTCCATTATGATGTCACAATGCAACATTCCATTAT
Source organism: Eleutherodactylus coqui (assembly GCF_035609145.1). Lineage (NCBI taxonomy): Eukaryota > Metazoa > Chordata > Amphibia > Anura > Eleutherodactylidae > Eleutherodactylus > Eleutherodactylus coqui. The sequence goes on along the minus strand of NW_027102181.1, from coordinate 173,748 downwards.
GATGGCATAATGTAAAATTCCATTATGATGTAATAATGCAACATTCCATTATGATGTCATAATGTAAAATTCCATTATGATGTCATAATGTAAAATTCCATTATGATGTCATAATGCAAAATTCCATTATGATGTCATAATTCAAAATTCCATTATGATGTCATAATGCAACATTCCATTATGATGTCATAATGCAACATTCCATTATGATGTCATAATGCAAAATTCCATTATGATGTCATAATGTAACATTCAATTAGGATGTCATAATGCAAAATTCCATAATGATGTCATAATGCAAAATTCCATTATGATGTCATAATGCAACATTCCATTATGATGTCGTATTGTAAAATTCCATTATGATGTCATAATGTAAAATTCCATTATGATGTCATAATGCAACATTCCATTATGATGTCATAATGCAAAATCCCATTATGATGTTATAATGCAACATTCCATTATGATGTCATAATGTAAAATTCCATTATGATGTCATAATGCAAAATTCCATTATGATGTCATAATGCAAAATTCCATTATGATGTCATAATGCAACATTCCGTTATGATGTCATAATGTAACATTCCGTTATGATGTCATAATGTAACATTCCATTATGATGTCATAATGTAAAAATTCCATTATGATGTCATAATGCAACATTCCATTATGATGTCATAATGGAAAAATTCCATTATGATGTCATAATGCAAAATTCCATAATGATGTCATAATGCAAAATTCCATTATGATGTCATAATGTAAAAATTCCATTATGATGTCATAATGCAAAATTCCATTATGATGTCATAATGCTAAATTCCATTATGATGTCATAATGTAAAAATTCCATTATGATGTCATAATGCAAAATGCCATTATGATGTCATAATGTAAAATTCCATTATGATGTCATAATGTAACATTCCATTATGATGTCATAATGCAAAATTCCATTATGATGTCATAATGTAACATTCCATTATGATGTCATAATGTAACATTCCATTATGATGTCATAATGCAACATTCCATAATGATGTCATAATGCAAAATTCCATTATGATGTCAAAATGTAAAAATTCCATTATGATGTCATAATGCTAAATTCCATTATGATGTCATAATGTAAAAATTCCATTATGATGTCATAATGCAAAATGCCATTATGATGTCATAATGTAAAATTCCATTATGATGTCATAATGTAACATTCCATTATGATGTCATAATGCAAAATTCCATTATGATGTCATAATGTAACATTCCATTATGATGTCATAATGCAACATTCCATTATGATGTCATAATGCAACATTCCATTATGATGTAATAATGCAAAATTCCATTATGATGTCATAATGCAACATTCCATTATGATGCCATAATGCAACATTCCATTATGATGTCATAATGCAAAATTCCATTATGATGTCATAATGCAAAATTCCATTATGATGTCATAATGCAAAATTCCATTATGATGTCATAATGCAACATTCTATTATGAAGTCATAATGTAAAAATTCCATTATGATGGCATAATGCAAAATTCCATTATGATGTCATAATGTAAAATTCCATTATGATGTCATAATGTAAAATTCCATTATGATGTCATAATGCAACATTCCATTATGATGTCATAATGCAGCATTCCATTATGATGTCATAATGTAACATTCCATTATGATGTCGTAATGCAACATTCCATTATGATGTCATAATGTAAAATTCCATTATGATGTCGTAATGCAACATTCCATTATGATGTCATAATGTAAAATTCCATTATGATGTCATAATGCAACATTCCATTATGATGTCATAATGTAAAATTCCATTATGATGTCATAATGCAACATTCCATTATGATGTCATAATGTAAAATTCCATTATGATGTCATAATGCAACATTCCATTATGATGTCATAATGCAACATTCCATTAAGATTTCATAATGCAACATTCCATTATGATGTCATAATGCAAAATCCCATTATGATGTCATAATGCAAAATTCCATTATGATGTCATAATGTAAAAATTCCATTACGATGTCATAATGCAAAATTCCATTATGATGTCATAATGTAAAAATTCCATTACAATGTCATAATGCAAAATTCCATTATGATGTCATAATGTAAAATTCCATTATGATGTCATAATGCAAAATTCCATTATGATGTCAAAATGTAAAATTCCATTACGATGTCATAATGTAACATTCCATTATGATGTCATAATGCAAAATTCCATTATGATGTCATAATGTGACATTCCATTATGATGTCATAATGTAACATTCCATTATGATGTCATAATGCAAAATTCCATTATGATGTCATAATGTAAAAATTCCATTATGATGTCATAATGTAAAAATTCCATTATGATGTCATAATGCAAAATTCCATTATGATGTCATAATGCAAAATTCCATTATGATGTCATAATGCAACATTCCATTATGATGTCATAATGCAAAATTCCATTATGATGTCATAATGTAAAAATTTTATTATGATATCATAATGCAAAATTCCACTATGATGTCATAATGTAAAATTCCATTATGATGTCATAATGTAAAATTCCATTATGATGTCATAATGCAAAATTCCATTATGATGTCATAATGTAAAAATTCCATTATGATGGCATAATGCAAAATTCCATTATGATGTCATAATGTAAAATTCCATTATGATGTCATAATGTAAAATTCCATTATGATGTCATAATGCAACATTCCATTATGATGTCATAATGCAAAATTCCATTATCATGTCATAATGCAACATTCCATTATGATGTCATAATGCAAAATTCCATTATGATGTCATAATGCAACATTCCATTATGATGGCATAATGTAAAATTCCATTATGATGTAATAATGTAAAATTCCATTATGATGTCATAATGCAACATTCCATTATGATGTCATAATGCAAAATTCCATTATGATGTCATAATGTAACATTCAATTAGGATGTCATAGTGCAAAATTCCATAATGATGTCATAATGCAACATTCCATTATGATGGCATAATGTAAAATTCCATTATGATGTAATAATGTAAAATTCCATTATGATGTCATAATGCAACATTCCATTATGATGTCATAATGCAAAATTCCATTATGATGTCATAATGTAACATTCAATTAGGATGTCATAATGCAAAATTCCATTATGATGTCATAATGTAAAAATTCCATTATGATGGCATAATGCAAAATTCCATTATGATGTCATAATGTAAAATTCCATTATGATGTCATAATGTAAAATTCCATTATGATGTCATAATGCAACATTCCATTATGATGTCATAATGCGAAATTCCATTATCATGTCATAATGCAACATTCCATTATGATGTCATAATGCAAAATTCCATTATGATGTCATAATGCAACATTCCATTATGATGGCATAATGTAAAATTCCATTATGATGTAATAATGCAACATTCCATTATGATGTCATAATGTAAAAATTCCATTATGATGGCATAATGCAAAATTCCATTATGATGTCATAATGTAAAATTCCATTATGATGTCATAATGTAAAATTCCATTATGATGTCATAATGCAAAATTCCATTATGATGTCATAATTCAAAATTCCATTATGATGTCATAATGCAACATTCCATTATGATGTCATAATGCAAAATTCCATTATGATGTCATAATGTGACATTCCATTATGATGTCATAATGCAAAATGCCATTATGATGTTATAATGCAAAATTCCATTATGATGTCATAATGTAAAAATTCCATTATGATGTCATAATGCAAAATTCCATTATGATGTCATAATGTAAAAATTCCATTATGATGTCATAATGCAAAATTTCATTATGATGTCATAATGTAAAATTCCATTATGATGTCATAATGCAACATTCCATTATGATGTCATAATGCAAAATTCCATTATGATGTCATAATGTAACATTCAATTAGGATGTCATAATGCAAAATTTCATAATGATGTCATAATGCAAAATTCCATTATGATGTCATAATGCAACATTCCATTATGATGTCGTATTGTAAAATTCCATTATGATGTCATAATGTAAAATTCCATTATGATGTCATAATGCAACATTCCATTATGATGTCATAATGCAAAATCCCATTATGATGTTATAATGCAACATTCCATTATGATGTCATAATGTAAAATTCCATTATGATGTCATAATGCAAAATTCCATTATGATGTCATAATGCAAAATTCCATTATGATGTCATAATGCAAAATGCCATTATGATGTCATAATGCAACATTCCGTTATGATGTCATAATGTAACATTCCATTATGATGTCATAATGCAAAATTCCATTATGATGTCATAATGTAAAAATTCCATTATGATGTCATAATGCTAAATTCCATTATGATGTCATAATGTAAAAATTCCATTATGATGTCATAATGCAAAATGCCATTATGATGTCATAATGTAATATTCCATTATGATGTCATAATGTAACATTCCATTATGATGTCATAATGCAAAATTCCATTATGATGTCATAATGTAACATTCCATTATGATGTCATAATGCAACATTCCATTATGATGTCATAATGCAACATTCCATTATGATGTAATAATGCAAAATTCCATTATGATGTCATAATGCAACATTCCATTATGATGCCATAATGCAACATTCCATTATGATGTCATAATGCAAAATTCCATTATGATGTCATAATGCAAAATTCCATTATGATGTCATAATGCAACATTCTATTATGAAGTCATAATGTAAAAATTCCATTATGATGGCATAATGCAAAATTCCATTATGATGTCATAATGTAAAATTCCATTATGATGTCATAATGTAAAATTCCATTATGATGTCATAATGCAACATTCCATTATGATGTCATAATGCAGCATTCCATTATGATGTCATAATGTAACATTCCATTATGATGTCGTAATGCAACATTCCATTATGATGTCATAATGTAAAATTCCATTATGATGTCGTAATGCAACATTCCATTATGATGTCATAATGTAAAATTCCATTATGATGTCATAATGCAACATTCCATTATGATGTCATAATGCAACATTCCATTAAGATTTCATAATGCAACATTCCATTATGATGTCATAATGCAAAATCCCATTATGATGTCATAATGCAAAATTCCATTATGACGTCATAATGTAAAAATTCCATTACGATGTCATAATGCAAAATTCCATTATGATGTCATAATGTAAAAATTCCATTACAATGTCATAATGCAAAATTCCATTATGATGTCATAATGCAAAATTCCATTATGATGTCATAATGTAAAATTCCATTATGATGTCATAATGCAAAATTCCATTATGATGTCATAATGTAAAATTCCATTACGATGTCATAATGTAACATTCCATTACGATGTCATAATGCAAAATTCCATTATGATGTCATAATGTGACATTCCATTATGATGTCAAAATGTAACATTCCATTATGATGTCATAATGCAAAATTCCATTATGATGTCATAATGTAAAAATTCCATTATGATGTCATAATGTAAAAATTCCATTATGATGTCATAATGCAAAATTCCATTATGATGTCATAATACAAAATTCCATTATGATGTCATAATGCAAAATTCCATTATGATGTCATAATGCAACATTCCATTATGATGTCATAATGCAAAATTCCATTATGATGTCATAATGTAAAAATTTTATTATGATATCATAATGCAAAATTCCACTATGATGTCATAATGCAAAATTCCATTATGATGTCATAATGCAACATTCCATTATGATGGCATAATGTAAAATTCCATTATGATGTAATAATGTAAAATTCCATTATGATGTCATAATGCAACATTCCATTATGATGTCATAATGCAAAATTCCATTATGATGTCATAATGTAACATTCAATTAGGATGTCATAATGCAAAATTCCATAATGATGTCATAATGCAAAATTCCATTATGATGTCATAATGCAACATTCCATTATGATGGCATAATGTAAAATTCCATTATGATGTAATAATGTAAAATTCCATTATGATGTCATAATGCAACATTCCATTATGATGTCATAATGCAAAATTCCATTATGATGTCATAATGTAACATTCAATTAGGATGTCATAATGCAAAATTCCATAATGATGTCATAATGCAAAATTCCATTATGATGTCATAATGCAACATTCCATTATGATGTCGTATTGTAAAATTCCATTATGATATCATAATGTAAAATTCCATTATGATGTCATAATGCAACATTCCATTATGATGTCATAATGCAAAATCCCATTATGATGTTATAATGCAACATTCCATTATGATGTCATAATGTAAAATTCCATTATGATGTCATAATGCAAAATTCCATTATGATGTCATAATGCAAAATTCCATTATGATGTCATAATGCAAAATGCCATTATGATGTCATAATGCAACATTCCGTTATGATGTCATAATGTAACATTCCATTATGATGTCATAATGCAAAATTCCATTATGATGTCATAATGTAAAAATTCCATTATGATGTCATAATGCAACATTCCATTATGATGTCATAATGGAAAAATTCCATTATGATGTCATAATGCAAAATTCCATAATGATGTCATAATGCAAAATTCCATTATGATGTCATAATGTAAAAATTCCATTATGATGTCATAATGCAAAATTCCATTATGATGTCATAATGCTAAATTCCATTATGATGTCATAATGTAAAAATTCCATTATGATGTCATAATGCAAAATGCCATTATGATGTCATAATGTAAAATTCCATTATGATGTCATAATGTAACATTCCATTATGATGTCATAATGCAAAATTCCATTATGATGTCATAATGTAACATTCCATTATGATGTCATAATGTAACATTCCATTATGATGTCATAATGCAACATTCCATAATGATGTCATAATGCAAAATTCCATTATGATGTCAAAATGTAAAAATTCCATTATGATGTCATAATGCAAAATTCCATTATGATGTCATAATGCTAAATTCCATTATGATGTCATAATGTAAAAATTCCATTATGATGTCATAATGCAAAATGCCATTATGATGTCATAATGTAAAATTCCATTATGATGTCATAATGTAACATTCCATTATGATGTCATAATGCAAAATTCCATTATGATGTCATAATGTAACATTCCATTATGATGTCATAATGCAACATTCCATTATGATGTCATAATGCAACATTCCATTATGATGTCATAATGCAAAATTCCATTATGATGTCATAATGCAAAATTCCATTATGATGTCATAATGTAAAATTCCATTATGATGTCATAATGTAAAATTCCATTATGATGTCATAATGCAACATTCCATTATGATGTCATAATGCAGCATTCCATTATGATGTCATAATGTAACATTCCATTATGATGTCGTAATGCAACATTCCATTATGATGTCATAATGTAAAATTCCATTATGATGTCATAATGCAACATTCCATTATGATGCCATAATGCAACATTCCATTATGATGTCATAATGCAAAATTCCATTATGATGTCATAATGCAAAATTCCATTATGATGTCATAATGCAACATTCTATTATGAAGTCATAATGTAAAAATTCCATTATGATGGCATAATGCAAAATTCCATTATGATGTCATAATGTAAAATTCCATTATGATGTCATAATGCAAAATTCCATTATGATGTCATAATGCAACATTCTATTATGAAGTCATAATGTAAAAATTCCATTATGATGGCATAATGCAAAATTCCATTATGATGTCATAATGTAAAATTCCATTATGATGTCATAATGTAAAATTCCATTATGATGTCATAATGCAACATTCCATTATGATGTCATAATGCAGCATTCCATTATGATGTCATAATGTAACATTCCATTATGATGTCGTAATGCAACATTCCATTATGATGTCATAATGTAAAATTCCATTATGATGTCGTAATGCAACATTCCATTATGATGTCATAATGTAAAATTCCATTATGATGTCATAATGCAACATTCCATTATGATGTCATAATGTAAAATTCCATTATGATGTCATAATGCAAAATTCCATTATGATGTCATAATGTAACATTCAATTAGGATGTCATAATGCAAAATTCCATAATGATGTCATAATGCAAAATTCCATTATGATGTCATAATGCAACATTCCATTATGATGGCATAATGTAAAATTCCATTATGATGTAATAATGTAAAATTCCATTATGATGTCATAATGCAACATTCCATTATGATGTCATAATGCAAAATTCCATTATGATGTCATAATGTAACATTCAATTAGGATGTCATAATGCAAAATTCCATAATGATGTCATAATGCAAAATTCCATTATGATGTCATAATGCAACATTCCATTATGATGTCGTATTGTAAAATTCCATTATGATATCATAATGTAAAATTCCATTATGATGTCATAATGCAACATTCCATTATGATGTCATAATGCAAAATCCCATTATGATGTTATAATGCAACATTCCATTATGATGTCATAATGTAAAATTCCATTATGATGTCATAATGCAAAATTCCATTATGATGTCATAATGCAAAATTCCATTATGATGTCATAATGCAAAATGCCATTATGATGTCATAATGCAACATTCCGTTATGATGTCATAATGTAACATTCCATTATGATGTCATAATGCAAAATTCCATTATGATGTCATAATGTAAAAATTCCATTATGATGTCATAATGCAACATTCCATTATGATGTCATAATGGAAAAATTCCATTATGATGTCATAATGCAAAATTCCATAATGATGTCATAATGCAAAATTCCATTATGATGTCATAATGTAAAAATTCCATTATGATGTCATAATGCAAAATTCCATTATGATGTCATAATGCTAAATTCCATTATGATGTCATAATGTAAAAATTCCATTATGATGTCATAATGCAAAATGCCATTATGATGTCATAATGTAAAATTCCATTATGATGTCATAATGTAACATTCCATTATGATGTCATAATGCAAAATTCCATTATGATGTCATAATGTAACATTCCATTATGATGTCATAATGTAACATTCCATTATGATGTCATAATGCAACATTCCATAATGATGTCATAATGCAAAATTCCATTATGATGTCAAAATGTAAAAATTCCATTATGATGTCATAATGCAAAATTCCATTATGATGTCATAATGCTAAATTCCATTATGATGTCATAATGTAAAAATTCCATTATGATGTCATAATGCAAAATGCCATTATGATGTCATAATGTAAAATTCCATTATGATGTCATAATGTAACATTCCATTATGATGTCATAATGCAAAATTCCATTATGATGTCATAATGTAACATTCCATTATGATGTCATAATGCAACATTCCATTATGATGTCATAATGCAACATTCCATTATGATGTCATAATGCAAAATTCCATTATGATGTCATAATGTAAAATTCCATTATGATGTCATAATGTAAAATTCCATTATGATGTCATAATGCAACATTCCATTATGATGTCATAATGCAGCATTCCATTATGATGTCATAATGTAACATTCCATTATGATGTCGTAATGCAACATTCCATTATGATGTCATAATGCAACATTCCATTATGATGCCATAATGCAACATTCCATTATGATGTCATAATGCAAAATTCCATTATGATGTCATAATGCAAAATTCCATTATGATGTCATAATGCAACATTCTATTATGAAGTCATAATGTAAAAATTCCATTATGATGGCATAATGCAAAATTCCATTATGATGTCATAATGTAAAATTCCATTATGATGTCATAATGTAAAATTCCATTATGATGTCATAATGCAAAATTCCATTATGATGTCATAATGCAACATTCTATTATGAAGTCATAATGTAAAAATTCCATTATGATGGCATAATGCAAAATTCCATTATGATGTCATAATGTAAAATTCCATTATGATGTCATAATGCAACATTCCATTATGATGTCATAATGCAGCATTCCATTATGATGTCGTAATGCAACATTCCATTATGATGTCATAATGTAAAATTCCATTATGATGTCGTAATGCAACATTCCATTATGATGTCATAATGTAAAATTCCATTATGATGTCATAATGCAACATTCCATTATGATGTCATAATGTAAAATTCCATTATGATGTCATAATGCAACATTCCATTATGATGTCATAATGCAACATTCCATTAAGATTTCATAATGCAACATTCCATTATGATGTCATAATGCAAAATCCCATTATGATGTCATAATGCAAAATTCCATTATGACGTCATAATGTAAAAATTCCATTACGATGTCATAATGCAAAATTCCATTATGATGTCATAATGTAAAAATTCCATTACAATGTCATAATGCAAAATTCCATTATGATGTCATAATGTAAAATTCCATTATGATGTCATAATGCAAAATTCCATTATGATGTCATAATGTAAAATTCCATTATGATGTCATAATGCAAAATTCCATTATGATGTCATAATGCAAAATTCCATTATGATGTCATAATGTAAAATTCCATTATGATGTCATAATGCAAAATTCCATTATGATGTCATAATGTAAAATTCCATTATGATGTCATAATGCAAAATTCCATTATGATGTCATAATGTAAAATTCCATTACGATGTCATAATGTAACATTCCATTATGATGTCATAATGCAAAATTCCATTATGATGTCATAATGCAAAATTCCATTATGATGTCATAATGCAAAATTCCATTATGATGTCATAATGTAAAATTCCATTATGATGTCATAATGCAACATTCCATTATGATGTCATAATGCAAAATTCCATTATGATGTCATAATGTAAAAATTTTATTATGATATCATTCTGCAAAATTCCATTATGATGTCATAATGTAAAATTCCATTATGATGTCATAATGTAAAATTCCATAATGATGTCATAATGCAAAATTCCATTATGATGTCATAATGTAAAAATTCCATTATGATGGCATAATGCAAAATTCCATTATGATGTCATAATGTAAAATTCCATTATGATGTCATAATGTAAAATTCCATTATGATGTCATAATGCAACATTCCATTATGATGTCATAATGCAAAATTCCATTATCATGTCATAATGCAACATTCCATTATGTCATAATGCAAAATTCCATTATGATGTCATAATGCAACATTCCATTATGATGGCATAATGTAAAATTCCATTATGATGTAATAATACAACATTCCATTATGATGTCATAATGTAAAAATTCCATTATGATGGCATAATGCAAAATTCCATTATGATGTCATAATGTAAAATTCCATTATGATGTCATAATGTAAAATTCCATTATGATGTCATAATGCAAAATTCCATTATGATGTCATAATTCAAAATTCCATTATGATGTCATAATGCAACATTCCATTATGATGTCATAATGCAAAATTCCATTATGATGTCATAATGCAACATTCCATTATGATGTCATAATGTAAAATTCCATTATGATGTCATAATGCAAAATTCCATTATGATGTCAAAATGTAAAATTCCATTACGATGTCATAATGTAACATTCCATTATGATGTCATAATGCAAAATTCCATTATGATGTCATAATGTGACATTCCATTATGATGTCATAATGTAACATTCCATTATGATGTCATAATGCAAAATTCCATTATGATGTCATAATGTAAAAATTCCATTATGATGTCATAATGTAAAAATTCCATTATGATGTCATAATGCAAAATTCCATTATGATGTCATAATGCAAAATTCCATTATGATGTCATAATGCAACATTCCATTATGATGTCATAATGCAAAATTCCATTATGATGTCATAATGTAAAAATTTTATTATGATATCATAATGCAAAATTCCACTATGATGTCATAATGTAAAATTCCATTATGATGTCATAATGTAAAATTCCATTATGATGTCATAATGCAAAATTCCATTATGATGTCATAATGTAAAAATTCCATTATGATGGCATAATGCAAAATTCCATTATGATGTCATAATGTAAAATTCCATTATGATGTCATAATGTAAAATTCCATTATGATGTCATAATGCAACATTCCATTATGATGTCATAATGCAAAATTCCATTATCATGTCATAATGCAACATTCCATTATGATGTCATAATGCAAAATTCCATTATGATGTCATAATGCAACATTCCATTATGATGGCATAATGTAAAATTCCATTATGATGTAATAATGTAAAATTCCATTATGATGTCATAATGCAACATTCCATTATGATGTCATAATGCAAAATTCCATTATGATGTCATAATGTAACATTCAATTAGGATGTCATAGTGCAAAATTCCATAATGATGTCATAATGCAACATTCCATTATGATGGCATAATGTAAAATTCCATTATGATGTAATAATGTAAAATTCCATTATGATGTCATAATGCAACATTCCATTATGATGTCATAATGCAAAATTCCATTATGATGTCATAATGTAACATTCAATTAGGATGTCATAATGCAAAATTCCATTATGATGTCATAATGTAAAAATTCCATTATGATGGCATAATGCAAAATTCCATTATGATGTCATAATGTAAAATTCCATTATGATGTCATAATGTAAAATTCCATTATGATGTCATAATGCAACATTCCATTATGATGTCATAATGCAAAATTCCATTATCATGTCATAATGCAACATTCCATTATGATGTCATAATGCAAAATTCCATTATGATGTCATAATGCAACATTCCATTATGATGGCATAATGTAAAATTCCATTATGATGTAATAATGCAACATTCCATTATGATGTCATAATGTAAAAATTCCATTATGATGGCATAATGCAAAATTCCATTATGATGTCATAATGTAAAATTCCATTATGATGTCATAATGTAAAATTCCATTATGATGTCATAATGCAAAATTCCATTATGATGTCATAATTCAAAATTCCATTATGATGTCATAATGCAACATTCCATTATGATGTCATAATGCAAAATTCCATTATGATGTCATAATGTGACATTCCATTATGATGTCATAATGCAAAATGCCATTATGATGTTATAATGCAAAATTCCATTATGATGTCATAATGCAAAATTCCATTATGATGTCATAATGTAAAAATTCCATTATGATGTCATAATGCAAAATTCCATTATGATGTCATAATGTAAAATTCCATTATGATGTCATAATGCAACATTCCATTATGATGTCATAATGCAAAATTCCATTATGATGTCATAATGTAACATTCAATTAGGATGTCATAATGCAAAATTTCATAATGATGTCATAATGCAAAATTCCATTATGATGTCATAATGCAACATTCCATTATGATGTCGTATTGTAAAATTCCATTATGATGTCATAATGTAAAATTCCATTATGATGTCATAATGCAACATTCCATTATGATGTCATAATGCAAAATCCCATTATGATGTTATAATGCAACATTCCATTATGATGTCATAATGTAAAATTCCATTATGATGTCATAATGCAAAATTCCATTATGATGTCATAATGCAAAATTCCATTATGATGTCATAATGCAAAATGCCATTATGATGTCATAATGCAACATTCCGTTATGATGTCATAATGTAACATTCCATTATGATGTCATAATGCAAAATTCCATTATGATGTCATAATGTAAAAATTCCATTATGATGTCATAATGCTAAATTCCATTATGATGTCATAATGTAAAAATTCCATTATGATGTCATAATGCAAAATGCCATTATGATGTCATAATGTAAAATTCCATTATGATGTCATAATGTAACATTCCATTATGATGTCATAATGCAAAATTCCATTATGATGTCATAATGTAACATTCCATTATTATGTCATAATGCAACATTCCATTATGATGTCATAATGCAACATTCCATTATGATGTAATAATGCAAAATTCCATTATGATGTCATAATGCAACATTCCATTATGATGCCATAATGCAACATTCCATTATGATGTCATAATGCAAAATTCCATTATGATGTCATAATGCAAAATTCCATTATGATGTCATAATGCAACATTCTATTATGAAGTCATAATGTAAAAATTCCATTATGATGGCATAATGCAAAATTCCATTATGATGTCATAATGTAAAATTCCATTATGATGTCATAATGTAAAATTCCATTATGATGTCATAATGCAACATTCCATTATGATGTCATAATGCAGCATTCCATTATGATGTCATAATGTAACATTCCATTATGATGTCGTAATGCAACATTCCATTATGATGTCATAATGTAAAATTCCATTATGATGTCGTAATGCAACATTCCATTATGATGTCATAATGTAAAATTCCATTATGATGTCATAATGCAACATTCCATTATGATGTCATAATGCAACATTCCATTAAGATTTCATAATGCAACATTCCATTATGATGTCATAATGCAAAATCCCATTATGATGTCATAATGCAAAATTCCATTATGACGTCATAATGTAAAAATTCCATTACGATGTCATAATGCAAAATTCCATTATGATGTCATAATGTAAAAATTCCATTACAATGTCATAATGCAAAATTCCATTATGATGTCATAATGTAAAATTCCATTATGATGTCATAATGCAAAATTCCATTATGATGTCATAATGTAAAATTCCATTATGATGTCATAATGCAAAATTCCATTATGATGTCATAATGTAAAATTCCATTACGATGTCATAATGTAACATTCCATTATGATGTCATAATGCAAAATTCCATTATGATGTCATAATGTGACATTCCATTATGATGTCAAAATGTAACATTCCATTATGATGTCATAATGCAAAATTCCATTATGATGTCATAATGTAAAAATTCCATTATGATGTCATAATGTAAAAATTCCATTATGATGTCATAATGCAAAATTCCATTATGATGTCATAATGCAAAATTCCATTATGATGTCATAATGCAAAATTCCATTATGATGTCATAATGCAAAATTCCATTATGATGTCATAATGCAACATTCCATTATGATGTCATAATGCAAAATTCCATTATGATGTCATAATGTAAAAATTTTATTATGATATCATAATGCAAAATTCCACTATGATGTCATAATGTAAAATTCCATTATGATGTCATAATGTAAAATTCCATTATGATGTCATAATGCAAAATTCCATTATGATGTCATAATGTAAAAATTCCATTATGATGGCATAATGCAAAATTCCATTATGATGTCATAATGTAAAATTCCATTATGATGTCATAATGTAAAATTCCATTATGATGTCATAATGCAACATTCCATTATGATGTCATAATGCAAAATTCCATTATCATGTCATAATGCAACATTCCATTATGATGTCATAATGCAAAATTCCATTATGATGTCATAATGCAACATTCCATTATGATGGCATAATGTAAAATTCCATTATGATGTAATAATGTAAAATTCCATTATGATGTCATAATGCAACATTCCATTATGATGTCATAATGCAAAATTCCATTATGATGTCATAATGTAACATTCAATTAGGATGTCATAATGCAAAATTCCATAATGATGTCATAATGCAAAATTCCATTATGATGTCATAATGCAACATTCCATTATGATGGCATAATGTAAAATTCCATTATGATGTAATAATGTAAAATTCCATTATGATGTCATAATGCAACATTCCATTATGATGTCATAATGCAAAATTCCATTATGATGTCATAATGTAACATTCAATTAGGATGTCATAATGCAAAATTCCATAATGATGTCATAATGCAAAATTCCATTATGATGTCATAATGCAACATTCCATTATGATGTCGTATTGTAAAATTCCATTATGATATCATAATGTAAAATTCCATTATGATGTCATAATGCAACATTCCATTATGATGTCATAATGCAAAATCCCATTATGATGTTATAATGCAACATTCCATTATGATGTCATAATGTAAAATTCCATTATGATGTCATAATGCAAAATTCCATTATGATGTCATAATGCAAAATTCCATTATGATGTCATAATGCAAAATGCCATTATGATGTCATAATGCAACATTCCGTTATGATGTCATAATGTAACATTCCATTATGATGTCATAATGCAAAATTCCATTATGATGTCATAATGTAAAAATTCCATTATGATGTCATAATGCAACATTCCATTATGATGTCATAATGTAAAAATTCCATTATGATGTCATAATGCAAAATTCCATAATGATGTCATAATGCAAAATTCCATTATGATGTCATAATGTAAAAATTCCATTATGATGTCATAATGCAAAATTCCATTATGATGTCATAATGCTAAATTCCATTATGATGTCATAATGTAAAAATTCCATTATGATGTCATAATGCAAAATGCCATTATGATGTCATAATGTAAAATTCCATTATGATGTCATAATGTAACATTCCATTATGATGTCATAATGCAAAATTCCATTATGATGTCATAATGTAACATTCCATTATGATGTCATAATGTAACATTCCATTATGATGTCATAATGCAACATTCCATAATGATGTCATAATGCAAAATTCCATTATGATGTCAAAATGTAAAAATTCCATTATGATGTCATAATGCAAAATTCCATTATGATGTCATAATGCTAAATTCCATTATGATGTCATAATGTAAAAATTCCATTATGATGTCATAATGCAAAATGCCATTATGATGTCATAATGTAAAATTCCATTATGATGTCATAATGTAACATTCCATTATGATGTCATAATGCAAAATTCCATTATGATGTCATAATGTAACATTCCATTATGATGTCATAATGCAACATTCCATTATGATGTCATAATGCAACATTCCATTATGATGTCATAATGCAAAATTCCATTATGATGTCATAATGTAAAATTCCATTATGATGTCATAATGTAAAATTCCATTATGATGTCATAATGCAACATTCCATTATGATGTCATAATGCAGCATTCCATTATGATGTCATAATGTAACATTCCATTATGATGTCGTAATGCAACATTCCATTATGATGTCATAATGTAAAATTCCATTATGATGTCATAATGCAACATTCCATTATGATGTCATAATGCAAAATTCCATTATGATGTCATAATGCAAAATTCCATTATGATGTCATAATGCAACATTCTATTATGAAGTCATAATGTAAAAATTCCATTATGATGGCATAATGCAAAATTCCATTATGATGTCATAATGTAAAATTCCATTATGATGTCATAATGTAAAATTCCATTATGATGTCATAATGCAAAATTCCATTATGATGTCATAATGCAACATTCTATTATGAAGTCATAATGTAAAAATTCCATTATGATGGCATAATGCAAAATTCCATTATGATGTCATAATGTAAAATTCCATTATGATGTCATAATGTAAAATTCCATTATGATGTCATAATGCAACATTCCATTATGATGTCATAATGCAGCATTCCATTATGATGTCATAATGTAACATTCCATTATGATGTCGTAATGCAACATTCCATTATGATGTCATAATGTAAAATTCCATTATGATGTCGTAATGCAACATTCCATTATGATGTCATAATGCAAAATTCCATTATCATGTCATAATGCAACATTCCATTATGATGTCATAATGCAAAATTCCATTATGATGTCATAATGCAACATTCCATTATGATGGCATAATGTAAAATCCCATTATGATGTAATAATGCAACATTCCATTATGATGTCATAATGTAAAAATTCCATTATGATGGCATAATGCAAAATTCCATTATGATGTCATAATGTAAAATTCCATTATGATGTCATAATGTAAAATTCCATTATGATGTCATAATGCAAAATTCCATTATGATGTCATAATTCAAAATTCCATTATGATGTCATAATGCAACATTCCATTATGATGTCATAATGCAAAATTCCATTATGATGTCATAATGCGACATTCCATTATGATGTCATAATGCAAAATGCCATTATGATGTTATAATGCAAAATTCCATTATGATGTCATAATGTAAAAATTCCATTATGATGTCATAATGCAAAATTCCATTATGATGTCATAATGTAAAAATTCCATTATGATGTCATAATGCAAAATTCCATTATGATGTCATAATGTAAAATTCCATTATGATGTCATAATGTAAAATTCCATTATGATGTCATAATGTAAAATTCCATTATGATGTCATAATGCAACATTCCATTATGATGTCATAATGCAGCATTCCATTATGATGTCATAATGTAACATTCCATTATGATGTCATAATGCAAAATTCCATTATGATGTCATAATGTAAAAATTCCATTATGATGTCATAATGCAACATTCCATTATGATGTCATAATGGAAAAATTCCATTATGATGTCATAATGCAAAATTCCATAATGATGTCATAATGCAAAATTCCATTATGATGTCATAATGTAAAAATTCCATTATGATGTCATAATGCAAAATTCCATTATGATGTCATAATGCTAAATTCCATTATGATGTCATAATGTAAAAATTCCATTATGATGTCATAATGCAAAATGCCATTATGATGTCATAATGTAAAATTCCATTATGATGTCATAATGTAACATTCCATTATGATGTCATAATGCAAAATTCCATTATGATGTCATAATGTAACATTCCATTATGATGTCATAATGTAACATTCCATTATGATGTCATAATGCAACATTCCATAATGATGTCATAATGCAAAATTCCATTATGATGTCAAAATGTAAAAATTCCATTATGATGTCATAATGCAAAATTCCATTATGATGTCATAATGCTAAATTCCATTATGATGTCATAATGTAAAAATTCCATTATGATGTCATAATGCAAAATGCCATTATGATGTCATAATGTAAAATTCCATTATGATGTCATAATGTGACATTCCATTATGATGTCATAATGCAAAATTCCATTATGATGTCATAATGTAACATTCCATTATGATGTCATAATGCAACATTCCATTATGATGTCATAATGCAACATTCCATTATGATGTCATAATGCAAAATTCCATTATGATGTCATAATGTAAAATTCCATTATGATGTCATAATGTAAAATTCCATTATGATGTCATAATGCAACATTCCATTATGATGTCATAATGCAGCATTCCATTATGATGTCGTAATGTAACATTCCATTATGATGTCGTAATGTAACATTCCATTATGATGTCGTAATGCAACATTCCATTATGATGTCATAATGCAACATTCCATTATGATGCCATAATGCAACATTCCATTATGATGTCATAATGCAAAATTCCATTATGATGTCATAATGCAAAATTCCATTATGATGTCATAATGCAACATTCTATTATGAAGTCATAATGTAAAAATTCCATTATGATGGCATAATGCAAAATTCCATTATGATGTCATAATGTAAAATTCCATTATGATGTCATAATGTAAAATTCCATTATGATGTCATAATGCAAAATTCCATTATGATGTCATAATGCAACATTCTATTATGAAGTCATAATGTAAAAATTCCATTATGATGGCATAATGCAAAATTCCATTATGATGTCATAATGTAAAATTCCATTATGATGTCATAATGTAAAATTCCATTATGATGTCATAATGCAACATTCCATTATGATGTCATAATGCAGCATTCCATTATGATGTCGTAATGCAACATTCCATTATGATGTCATAATGTAAAATTCCATTATGATGTCGTAATGCAACATTCCATTATGATGTCATAATGTAAAATTCCATTATGATGTCATAATGCAACATTCCATTATGATGTCATAATGTAAAATTCCATTATGATGTCATAATGCAACATTCCATTATGATGTCATAATGCAACATTCCATTAAGATTTCATAATGCAACATTCCATTATGATGTCATAATGCAAAATCCCATTATGATGTCATAATGCAAAATTCCATTATGACGTCATAATGTAAAAATTCCATTACGATGTCATAATGCAAAATTCCATTATGATGTCATAATGTAAAAATTCCATTACAATGTCATAATGCAAAATTCCATTATGATGTCATAATGTAAAATTCCATTATGATGTCATAATGCAAAATTCCATTATGATGTCATAATGTAAAATTCCATTATGATGTCATAATGCAAAATTCCATTATGATGTCATAATGTAAAATTCCATTACGATGTCATAATGTAACATTCCATTATGATGTCATAATGCAAAATTCCATTATGATGTCATAATGTAAAATTCCATTATGATGTCATAATGCAAAATTCCATTATGATGTCATAATGCAAAATTCCATTATGATGTCATAATGTAAAATTCCATTACGATGTCATAATGTAACATTCCATTATGATGTCATAATGCAAAATTCCATTATGATGTCATAATGCAAAATTCCATTATGATGTCATAATGCAAAATTCCATTATGATGTCATAATGTAAAATTCCATTATGATGTCATAATGCAACATTCCATTATGATGTCATAATGCAAAATTCCATTATGATGTCATAATGTAAAAATTTTATTATGATATCATTCTGCAAAATTCCATTATGATGTCATAATGTAAAATTCCATTATGATGTCATAATGTAAAATTCCATAATGATGTCATAATGCAAAATTCCATTATGATGTCATAATGTAAAAATTCCATTATGATGGCATAATGCAAAATTCCATTATGATGTCATAATGTAAAATTCCATTATGATGTCATAATGTAAAATTCCATTATGATGTCATAATGCAACATTCCATTATGATGTCATAATGCAAAATTCCATTATCATGTCATAATGCAACATTCCATTATGATGTCATAATGCAAAATTCCATTATGATGTCATAATGCAACATTCCATTATGATGGCATAATGTAAAATCCCATTATGATGTAATAATGCAACATTCCATTATGATGTCATAATGTAAAAATTCCATTATGATGGCATAATGCAAAATTCCATTATGATGTCATAATGTAAAATTCCATTATGATGTCATAATGTAAAATTCCATTATGATGTCATAATGCAAAATTCCATTATGATGTCATAATTCAAAATTCCATTATGATGTCATAATGCAACATTCCATTATGATGTCATAATGCAAAATTCCATTATGATGTCATAATGCGACATTCCATTATGATGTCATAATGCAAAATGCCATTATGATGTTATAATGCAAAATTCCATTATGATGTCATAATGTAAAAATTCCATTATGATGTCATAATGCAAAATTCCATTATGATGTCATAATGTAAAAATTCCATTATGATGTCATAATGCAAAATTCCATTATGATGTCATAATGTAAAATTCCATTATGATGTCATAATGCAACATTCCATTATGATGTCATAATGCAAAATTCCCTTATGATGTCATAATGTAACATTTAATTAGGATGTCATAATGCAAAATTCCATAATGATGTCATAATGCAAAATTCCATTATGATGTCATAATGCAACATTCCATTATGATGTCGTATTGTAAAATTCCATTATGATGTCATAATGTAAAATTCCATTATGATGTCATAATGCAACATTCCATTATGATGTCATAATGCAAAATCCCATTATGATGTTATAATGCAACATTCCATTATGATGTCATAATGTAAAATTCCATTATGATGTCATAATGCAAAATTCCATTATGATGTCATAATGCAAAATTCCATTATGATGTCATAATGCAAAATGCCATTATGATGTCATAATGCAACATTCCGTTATGATGTCATAATGTAACATTCCATTATGATGTCATAATGCAAAATTCCATTATGATGTCATAATGTAAAAATTCCATTATGATGTCATAATGCAACATTCCATTATGATGTCATAATGGAAAAATTCCATTATGATGTCATAATGCAAAATTCCATAATGATGTCATAATGCAAAATTCCATTATGATGTCATAATGTAAAAATTCCATTATGATGTCATAATGCAAAATTCCATTATGATGTCATAATGCAACATTCCATTATGATGTCATAATGCAAAATTCCATTATGATGTCATAATGTAACATTTAATTAGGATGTCATAATGCAAAATTCCATAATGATGTCATAATGCAAAATTCCATTATGATGTCATAATGCAACATTCCATTCCATGCAAAATTCCATTATGATGTCATAATGTAACATTTAATTAGGATGTCATAATGCAAAATTCCATAATGATGTCATAATGCAAAATTCCATTATGATGTCATAATGTAAAATTCCATTATGATGTCATAATGCAAAATTCCATTATGATGTCATAATGTAAAATTCCATTACGATGTCATAATGTAACATTCCATTATGATGTCATAATGCAAAATTCCATTATGATGTCATAATGCAAAATTCCATTATGATGTCATAATGCAAAATTCCATTATGATGTCATAATGTAAAATTCCATTATGATGTCATAATGCAACATTCCATTATGATGTCATAATGCAAAATTCCATTATGATGTCATAATGTAAAAATTTTATTATGATATCATTCTGCAAAATTCCATTATGATGTCATAATGTAAAATTCCATTATGATGTCATAATGTAAAATTCCATTATGATGTCATAATGCAAAATTCCATTATGATGTCATAATGTAAAAATTCCATTATGATGGCATAATGCAAAATTCCATTATGATGTCATAATGTAAAATTCCATTATGATGTCATAATGTAAAATTCCATTATGATGTCATAATGCAACATTCCATTATGATGTCATAATGCAAAATTCCATTATCATGTCATAATGCAACATTCCATTATGATGTCATAATGCAAAATTCCATTATGATGTCATAATGCAACATTCCATTATGATGGCATAATGTAAAATTCCATTATGATGTAATAATGCAACATTCCATTATGATGTCATAATGCAAAATCCCATTATGATGTCATAATGCAAAATTCCATTATGACGTCATAATGTAAAAATTCCATTACGATGTCATAATGCAAAATTCCATTATGATGTCATAATGTAAAAATTCCATTACAATGTCATAATGCAAAATTCCATTATGATGTCATAATGTAAAAGTCCATTATGATGTCATAATGCAAAATTCCATTATGATGTCATAATGCAAAATTCCATTATGATGTCATAATGTAAAAATTTTATTATGATATCATAATGCAAAATTCCATTATGATGTCATAATGTAAAATTCCATTATGATGTCATAATGTAAAATTCCATTATGATGTCATAATGCAAAATTCCATTATGATGTCATAATGCAACATTCCATTATGATGGCATAATGTAAAATTCCATTATGATGTAATAATGCAACATTCCATTATGATGTCATAATGTAAAAATTCCATTATGATGGCATAATGCAAAATTCCATTATGATGTCATAATGTAAAATTCCATTATGATGTCATAATGTAAAATTCCATTATGATGTCATAATGCAAAATTCCATTATGATGTCATAATTCAAAATTCCATTATGATGTCATAATGCAACATTCCATTATGATGTCATAATGCAAAATTCCATTATGATGTCATAATGCGACATTCCATTATGATGTCATAATGCAAAATGCCATTATGATGTTATAATGCAAAATTCCATTATGATGTCATAATGTAAAAATTCCATTATGATGTCATAATGCAAAATTCCATTATGATGTCATAATGTAAAAATTCCATTATGATGTCATAATGCAAAATTCCATTATGATGTCATAATGTAAAATTCCATTATGATGTCATAATGCAACATTCCATTATGATGTCATAATGCAAAATTCCATTATGATGTCATAATGTAACATTCAATTAGGATGTCATAATGCAAAATTCCATAATGATGTCATAATGCAAAATTCCATTATGATGTCATAATGCAACATTCCATTATGATGTCGTATTGTAAAATTCCATTATGATGTCATAATGTAAAATTCCATTATGATGTCATAATGCAACATTCCATTATGATGTCATAATGCAAAATCCCATTATGATGTTATAATGCAACATTCCATTATGATGTCATAATGTAAAATTCCATTATGATGTCATAATGCAAAATTCCATTATGATGTCATAATGCAAAATTCCATTATGATGTCATAATGCAAAATGCCATTATGATGTCATAATGCAACATTCCGTTATGATGTCATAATGTAACATTCCATTATGATGTCATAATGCAAAATTCCATTATGATGTCATAATGTAAAAATTCCATTATGATGTCATAATGCAACATTCCATTATGATGTCATAATGGAAAAATTCCATTATGATGTCATAATGCAAAATTCCATAATGATGTCATAATGCAAAATTCCATTATGATGTCATAATGTAAAAATTCCATTATGATGTCATAATGCAAAATTCCATTATGATGTCATAATGCTAAATTCCATTATGATGTCATAATGTAAAAATTCCATTATGATGTCATAATGCAAAATGCCATTATGATGTCATAATGTAAAATTCTATAATGATGTCATAATGTAACATTCCATTATGATGTCATAATGCAAAATTCCATTATGATGTCATAATGTAACATTCCATTATGATGTCATAATGTAACATTCCATTATGATGTCATAATGCAACATTCCATAATGATGTCATAATGCAAAATTCCATTATGATGTCAAAATGTAAAAATTCCATTATGATGTCATAATGCAAAATTCCATTATGATGTCATAATGCTAAATTCCATTATGATGTCATAATGTAAAAATTCCATTATGATGTCATAATGCAAAATGCCATTATGATGTCATAATGTAAAATTCCATTATGATGTCATAATGTAACATTCCATTATGATGTCATAATGCAAAATTCCATTATGATGTCATAATGTAACATTCCATTATGTTGTCATAATGCAACATTCCATTATGATGTCATAATGCAACATTCCATTATGATGTAATAATGCTAAATTCCATTATGATGTCATAATGCAACATTCCATTATGATGTCATAATGCAAAATTCCATTATGATGTCATAATGCAACATTCTATTATGAAGTCATAATGTAAAAATTCCATTATGATGGCATAATGCAAAATTCCATTATGATGTCATAATGTAAAATTCCATTATGATGTCATAATGTAAAATTCCATTATGATGTCATAATGCAACATTCCATTATGATGTCATAATGCAGCATTCCATTATGATGTCATAATGTAACATTCCATTATGATGTCGTAATGCAACATTCCATTATGATGTCATAATGTAAAATTCCATTGTGATGTCGTAATGCAACATTCCATTATGATGTCATAATGTAAAATTCCATTATGATGTCATAATGCAACATTCCATTATGATGTCATAATGTAAAATTCCATTATGATGTCATAATGCAACATTCCATTATGATGTCATAATGTAAAATTCCATTATGATGTCATAATGCAACATTCCATTATGATGTCATAATGCAACATTCCATTATGATGTCATAATGCAAAATCCCATTATGATGTCATAATGCAAAATTCCATTATGACGTCATAATGTAAAAATTCCATTACGATGTCATAATGCAAAATTCCATTATGATGTCATAATGTAAAAATTCCATTACAATGTCATAATGCAAAATTCCATTATGATGTCATAATGTAAAAGTCCATTATGATGTCATAATGCAAAATTCCATTATGATGTCATAATGCAAAATTCCATTATGATGTCATAATGTAAAAATTTTATTATGATATCATAATGCAAAATTCCATTATGATGTCATAATGTAAAATTCCATTATGATGTCATAATGTAAAATTCCATTATGATGTCATAATGCAAAATTCCATTATGATGTCATAATGTAAAAATTCCATTATGATGGCATAATGCAAAATTCCATTATGATGTCATAATGTAAAATTCCATTATGATGTCATAATGTAAAATTCCATTATGATGTCATAATGCAACATTCCATTATGATGTCATAATGCAAAATTCCATTATCATGTCATAATGCAACATTCCATTATGATGTCATAATGCAAAATTCCATTATGATGTCATAATGTAAAAATTTTATTATGATATCATAATGCAAAATTCCATTATGATGTCATAATGTAAAATTCCATTATGATGTCATAATGTAAAGTTCCATTATGATGTCATAATGCAAAATTCCATTATGATGTCATAATGTAAAAATTCCATTATGATGGCATAATGCAAAATTCCATTATGATGTCATAATGTAAAATTCCATTATGATGTCATAATGCAACATTCCATTATGATGTCATAATGCAGCATTCCATTATGATGTCATAATGTAAAATTCCATTATGATTTTGTAATGCAACATTCCATTATGATGTCATAATGTAAAATTCCATTATGATGTCATAATGCAACATTCCATTATGATGTCATAATGTAAAATTCCATTATGATGTCATAATGCAACATTCCATTATGATGTCATAATGCAAAATCCCATTATGATGTCATAATGCAAAATTCCATTATGACGTCATAATGTAAAAATTCCATTACGATGTCATAATGCAAAATTCCATTATGATGTCATAATGTAAAAATTCCATTATTATGGCATAATGCAAAATTCCATTATGATGTCATTATGTAAAAATTCCATTATTATGGCATAATGTAAAATTCCATTATGATGTCATAATGCAACATTCCATTATGTCATAATGCAAAATTCCATTATCATGTCATGATGCAACATTCCAATATGATGTCATAATGCAACATTCCATTATGATGTCATAATGTGACATTCCATTATGATGTCATAATGTAACATTCCATTATGATGTCATAATGCAAAATTCCATTATGATGTCATAATGTAAAATTCCATTATGATGTCATAATGCAAAATTCCATTATGATGTCATAATGCAACATTCCATTATGATGTCATAATGCAAAATTCCATTATGATGTCATAATGCAACATTCCATTATGATGGCTAATGTAAAATTCCATTATGATGTAATAATGCAACATTCCATTATGATGTCATAATGTAAAATTCCATTATGATGTCATAATGCAACATTCCATTATGATGTCATAATGTAAAATTCCATTATGATGTCATAATGCAAAATTTCATTATGATGTCATAATGTAAAAATTTTATTATGATATCATAATGCAAAATTCCATTATGATGTCATAATGTAAAATTCCATTATGATGTCATAATGTAAAATTCCATTATGATGTCATAATGCAAAATTCCATTATGATGTCATAATGTAAAAATTCCATTATGATGGCATAATGCAAAATTCCATTATGATGTCATAATGTAAAATTCCATTATGATGTCATAATGTAAAATTCCATTATGATGTCATAATGCAACATTCCATTATGATGTCATAATGCAAAATCCCATTATGATGTCATAATGCAAAATTCCATTATGACGTCATAATGTAAAAATTCCATTACGATGTCATAATGCAAAATTCCATTATGATGTCATAATGTAAAAATTCCATTACAATGTCATAATGCAAAATTCCATTATTATGTCATAATGTAAAATTCCATTATGATGTCATAATGCAAAATTCCATTATGATGTCATAATGTAAAATTCCATTATGATGTCATAATGCAAAATTCCATTATGATGTCATAATGTAAAATTCCATTACGATGTCATAATGTAACATTCCATTATGATGTCATAATGCAAAATTCCATTATGATGTCATAATGTGACATTCCATTATGATGTCATAATGTAACATTCCATTATGATGTCATAATGCAAAATTCCATTATGATGTCATAATGTAAAATTCCATTATGATGTCATAATGAAAAAATTCCATTATGATGTCATAATGCAACATTCCATTATGATGTCATAATGCAAAATTCCATTATGATGTCATAATGTAAAAATTTTATTATGATATCATAATGCAAAATTCCATTATGATGTCATAATGTAAAATTCCATTATGATGTCATAATGTAAAAATTCCATTATGATGGCATAATGCAAAATTCCATTATGATGTCATAATGTAAAATTCCATTATGATGTCATAATGTAAAATTCCATTATGATGTCATAATGCAACATTCCATTATGATGTCATAATGCAGCATTCCATTATGATGTCATAATGTAAAATTCCATTATGATGTCGTAATGCAACATTCCATTATGATGTCATAATGCAAAATTCCATTATGATGTCGTAATGCAACATTCCATTATGATGTCATAATGTAAAATTCCATTATGATGTCATAATGCAACATTCCATTATGATGTCATAATGTAAAATTCCATTATGATGTCATAATGCAACATTCCATTATGATGTCATAATGCAAAATTCCATTATGATGTCATAATGTAAAATTCCATTATGATGTCATAATGCAAAATTCCATTATGATGTCATAATGTAAAATTCCATTATGATGTCATAATGCAAAATTCCATTATGATGTCATAATGTAAAATTCCATTACGATGTCATAATGTAACATTCCATTATGATGTCATAATGCAAAATTCCATTATGATGTCATAATGTAAAAATTCCATTATTATGGCATAATGCAAAATTCCATTATGATGTCATAATGTAAAAATTCCATTATGATGTCATAATGCAAAATTCCATTATGATGTCATAATGCAAAATTCCATTATGATGTCATAATGCAACATTCCATTATGATGGCTAATGTAAAATTCCATTATGATGTAATAATGCAACATTCCATTATGATGTCATAATGTAAAATTCCATTATGATGTCATAATGCAACATTCCATTATCATGTCTTAATGTAACATTCCATTATGATGTCATAATGCAAAATTCCATTATGATGTCATAATGTAAAAATTTTATTATGATATCATAATGCAAAATTCCATTATGATGTCATAATGTAAAATTCCATTATGATGTCATAATGTAAAATTCCATTATGATGTCATAATGCAAAATTCCATTATGATGTCATAATGTAAAAATTCCATTATGATGGCATAATGCAAAATTCCATTATGATGTCATAATGTAAAATTCCATTATGATGTCATAATGTAAAATTCCATTATGATGTCATAATGCAACATTCCATTATGATGTCATATTGCAGCATTCCATTATGATGTCATAATGTAAAATTCCATTATGATGTCGTAATGCAACATTCCATTATGATGTCATAATGTAAAATTCCATTATGATGTCGTAATGCAACATTCCATTATGATGTCATAATGTAAAATTCCATTATGATGTCATAATGCAACATTCCATTATGATGTCATAATGTAAAATTCCATTATGATGTCATAATGCAAAATTCCATTATGATGTCATAATGTAAAATTCCATTATGATGTCATAATGCAAAATTCCATTATGATGTCATAATGTAAAAATTCTATTATGATGTCATAATGCAAAATTCCATTATGATGTCATAATGTAAAAATTGAATTATGATGTCATAATGCAACATTCTATTATGAAGTCATAATGTAACATTCCATTATGATGTCATAATGCAAAATTCCATTATGATGTCATAATGCAACATTCCATTATGATGTCATAATGCAACATTCCATTATGATGTCATAATGTAAAAATGCCATTATGATGTCATAATGCAACTTTCCGTTATGATGTCATAATGTAAAAATTCCATTATGATGTCATAATGCAACATTCCGTTATGATGTCATAATGCAAAATTCCATTATGATGTCATAATGTAAAAATTCCATTATGATGTCATAATGCAACATTCCGTTATGATGTCATAATGCAGAATTCCATTATGATGTCATAATGAAAAATTCCATTATGATGTCATAATGCAACATTCCATTATGATGTCATAATGCAAAATTCCATTATGATGTCATAATGCAACATTCCATTATGATGGCATAATGTAAAATTCCATTATGATGTAATAATGCAACATTCCATTATGATGTCATAATGTAAAATTCCATTATGATGTCATAATGCAACATTCCATTATCATGTCATAATGTAACATTCCATTATGATGTCATAATGCAAAATTCCATTATGATGTCATAATGTAAAAATTTTATTATGATATCATAATGCAAAATTCCATTATGATGTCATAATGTAAAATTCCATTATGATGTCATAATGTAAAATTCCATTATGATGTCATAATGCAAAATTCCATTATGATGTCATAATGTAAAAATTCCATTATGATGGCATAATGCAAAATTCCATTATGATGTCATAATGTAAAATTCCATTATGATGTCATAATGTAAAATTCCATTATGATGTCATAATGCAACATTCCATTATGATGTCATAATGCAGCATTCCATTATGATGTCATAATGTAAAATTCCATTATGATGTCGTAATGCAACATTCTATTATGATGTCATAATGTAAAATTCCATTATGATGTCATAATGCAACATTCCATTATGATGTCATAATGTAAAATTCCATTATGATGTCATAATGCAACATTCCATTATGATGTCATAATGTAAAATTCCATTATGATGTCATAATGCAACATTCCATTAAGATGTCATAATGCAGCATTCCATTATGATGTCATAATGCAAAATTCCATTATGATGTCATAATGCAACATTCCATTATGATGGCATAATGTAAAATTCAATTATGATGTAATAATGCAACATTCCATTATGATGTCATAATGTAAAATTCCATTATGATGTCATAATGCAACATTCCATTATCATGTCATAATGTAACATTCCATTATGATGTCATAATGCAAAATTCCATTATGATGTCATAATGTAAAAATGTTATTATGATATCATAATGCAAAATTCCATTATGATGTCATAATGTAAAATTCCATTATGATGTCATAATGTAAAATTCCATTATGATGTCATAATGCAAAATTCCATTATGATGTCATAATGCAAAATTCCATTATGATGTCATAATGTAAAATTCCATTACGATGTCATAATGTAACATTCCATTATGATGTCATAATGCAAAATTCCATTATGATGTCATAATGTAAAAATTCCATTATTATGGCATAATGCAAAATTCCATTATGATGTCATAATGTAAAAATTCCATTATGATGTCATAATGCAAAATTCCATTATGATGTCATAATGCTACATTCCATTATGATGTCATAATGCAACATTCCATTATGATGGCTAATGTAAAATTCCATTATGATGTAATAATGCAACATTCCATTATGATGTCATAATGTAAAATTCCATTATGATGTCATAATGCAACATTCCATTATGATGTCATAATGTAACATTCCATCATGATGTAATATGGAAAATTCCATTATGATGTCATAATGTAAAAATTTTATTATGATATCATAATGCAAAATTCCATTATGATGTCATAATGTAAAATTCCATTATGATGTCATAATGTAAAATTCCATTATGATGTCATAATGCAAAATTCCATTATGATGTCATAATGTAAAAATTCCATTATGATGGCATAATGCAAAATTCCATTATGATGTCATAATGTAAAATTCCATTATGATGTCATAATGTAAAATTCCATTATGATGTCATAATGCAACATTCCATTATGATGTCATATTGCAGCATTCCATTATGATGTCATAATGTAAAATTCCATTATGATGTCGTAATGCAACATTCCATTATGATGTCATAATGTAAAATTCCATTATGATGTCGTAATGCAACATTCCATTATGATGTCATAATGTAAAATTTCATTATGATGTCATAATGCAACATTCCATTATGATGTCATAATGTAAAATTCCATTATGATGTCATAATGCAACATTCCATTATGATGTCATAATGTAAAATTCCATTATGATGTCATAATGCAACATTCCATTATGATGTCATAATGCAACATTCCATTAAGATTTCATAATGCAACATTCCATTATGATGTCATAATGCAAAATCCCATTATGAGGTCATAATGCAAAATTCCATTATGACGTCATAATGTAAAAATTCCATTACGATGTCATAATGCAACATTCCATTATGATGTCATAATGTAAAAATTCCATTACAATGTCATAATGCAAAATTCCATTATGATGTCATAATGTAAAATTCCATTATGATGTCATAATGCAAAATTCCATTATGATGTCATAATGTAAAATTCGATTATGATGTCATAATGCAAAATTCCATTATGATGTCATAATGTAAAATTCCATTACGATGTCATAATGTAACATTCCATTATGATGTCATAATGCAAAATTCCATTATGATGTCATAATGTGACATTCCATTATGATGTCATAATGTAACATTCCATTATGATGTCATAATGCAAAATTCCATTATGATGTCATAATGTAAAATTCCATTATGATGTCATAATGTAAAAATTCCATTATGATGTCATAATGCAAAATTCCATTACGATGTCATAATGTAACATTCCATTATGATGTCATAATGCAAAATTCCATTATGATGTCATAATGTAAAAATTCCATTATTATGGCATAATGCAAAATTCCATTATGATGTCATAATGTAAAAATTCCATTATGATGTCATAATGCAAAATTCCATTATGATGTCATAATGCAAAATTCCATTATGATGTCATAATGCAACATTCCATTATGATGGCTAATGTAAAATTCCATTATGATGTAATAATGCAACATTCCATTATGATGTCATAATGTAAAATTCCATTATGATGTCATAATGCAACATTCCATTATCATGTCTTAATGTAACATTCCATTATGATGTCATAATGCAAAATTCCATTATGATGTCATAATGTAAAAATTTTATTATGATATCATAATGCAAAATTCCATTATGATGTCATAATGTAAAATTCCATTATGATGTCATAATGTAAAATTCCATTATGATGTCATAATGCAAAATTCCATTATGATGTCATAATGTAAAAATTCCATTATGATGGCATAATGCAAAATTCCATTATGATGTCATAATGTAAAATTCCATTATGATGTCATAATGTAAAATTCCATTATGATGTCATAATGCAACATTCCATTATGATGTCATATTGCAGCATTCCATTATGATGTCATAATGTAAAATTCCATTATGATGTCGTAATGCAACATTCCATTATGATGTCATAATGTAAAAATGTTATTATGATATCATAATGCAAAATTCCATTATGATGTCATAATGTAAAATTCCATTATGATGTCATAATGTAAAATTCCATTATGATGTCATAATGCAAAATTCCATTATGATGTCATAATGCAAAATTCCATTATGATGTCATAATGTAAAATTCCATTACGATGTCATAATGTAACATTCCATTATGATGTCATAATGCAAAATTCCATTATGATGTCATAATGTAAAAATTCCATTATTATGGCATAATGCAAAATTCCATTATGATGTCATAATGTAAAAATTCCATTATGATGTCATAATGCAAAATTCCATTATGATGTCATAATGCTACATTCCATTATGATGTCATAATGCAACATTCCATTATGATGGCTAATGTAAAATTCCATTATGATGTAATAATGCAACATTCCATTATGATGTCATAATGTAAAATTCCATTATGATGTCATAATGCAACATTCCATTATGATGTCATAATGTAACATTCCATCATGATGTAATATGGAAAATTCCATTATGATGTCATAATGTAAAAATTTTAATATGATATCATAATGCAAAATTCCATTATGATGTCATAATGTAAAATTCCATTATGATGTCATAATGTAAAATTCCATTATGATGTCATAATGCAAAATTCCATTATGATGTCATAATGTAAAAATTCCATTATGATGGCATAATGCAAAATTCCATTATGATGTCATAATGTAAAATTCCATTATGATGTCATAATGTAAAATTCCATTATGATGTCATAATGCAACATTCCATTATGATGTCATATTGCAGCATTCCATTATGATGTCATAATGTAAAATTCCATTATGATGTCGTAATGCAACATTCCATTATGATGTCATAATGTAAAATTCCATTATGATGTCATAATGCAAAATTCCATTATGATGTCATAATGTAAAATTCCATTACGATGTCATAATGTAACATTCCATTATGATGTCATAATGCAAAATTCCATTATGATGTCATAATGTGACATTCCATTATGATGTCATAATGTAACATTCCATTATGATGTCATAATGCAAAATTCCATTATGATGTCATAATGTAAAATTCCATTATGATGTCATAATGAAAAAATTCCATTATGATGTCATAATGCAACATTCCATTATGATGTCATAATGCAAAATTCCATTATGATGTCATAATGTAAAAATTTTATTATGATATCATAATGCAAAATTCCATTATGATGTCATAATGTAAAATTCCATTATGATGTCATAATGTAAAAATTCCATTATGATGGCATAATGCAAAATTCCATTATGATGTCATAATGTAAAATTCCATTATGATGTCATAATGTAAAATTCCATTATGATGTCATAATGCAACATTCCATTATGATGTCATAATGCAGCATTCCATTATGATGTCATAATGTAAAATTCCATTATGATGTCGTAATGCAACATTCCATTATGATGTCATAATGCAAAATTCCATTATGATGTCGTAATGCAACATTCCATTATGATGTCATAATGTAAAATTCCATTATGATGTCATAATGCAACATTCCATTATGATGTCATAATGTAAAATTCCATTATGATGTCATAATGCAACATTCCATTATGATGTCATAATGCAAAATTCCATTATGATGTCATAATGTAAAATTCCATTATGATGTCATAATGCAAAATTCCATTATGATGTCATAATGTAAAATTCCATTATGATGTCATAATGCAAAATTCCATTATGATGTCATAATGTAAAATTCCATTACGATGTCATAATGTAACATTCCATTATGATGTCATAATGCAAAATTCCATTATGATGTCATAATGTAAAAATTCCATTATTATGGCATAATGCAAAATTCCATTATGATGTCATAATGTAAAAATTCCATTATGATGTCATAATGCAAAATTCCATTATGATGTCATAATGCAAAATTCCATTATGATGTCATAATGCAACATTCCATTATGATGGCTAATGTAAAATTCCATTATGATGTAATAATGCAACATTCCATTATGATGTCATAATGTAAAATTCCATTATGATGTCATAATGCAAAATTCCATTATGATGTCATAATGCAACATTCCATTATGATGGCTAACGTAAAATTCCATTATGATGTAATAATGCAACATTCCATTATGATGTCATAATGTAAAATTCCATTATGATGTCATAATGCAACATTCCATTATCATGTCTTAATGTAACATTCCATTATGATGTCATAATGCAAAATTCCATTATGATGTCATAATGTAAAAATTCCATTACAATGTCATAATGCAAAATTCCATTATTATGTCATAATGTAAAATTCCATTATGATGTCATAATGCAAAATTCCATTATGATGTCATAATGTAAAATTCCATTATGATGTCATAATGCAAAATTCCATTATGATGTCATAATGTAAAATTCCATTACGATGTCATAATGTAACATTCCATTATGATGTCATAATGCAAAATTCCATTATGATGTCATAATGTGACATTCCATTATGATGTCATAATGTAACATTCCATTATGATGTCATAACGCAAAATTCCATTATGATGTCATAATGTAAAATTCCATTATGATGTCATAATGAAAAAATTCCATTATGATGTCATAATGCAACATTCCATTATGATGTCATAATGCAAAATTCCATTATGATGTCATAATGTAAAAATTTTATTATGATATCATAATGCAAAATTCCATTATGATGTCATAATGTAAAATTCCATTATGATGTCATAATGTAAAAATTCCATTATGATGGCATAATGCAAAATTCCATTATGATGTCATAATGTAAAATTCCATTATGATGTCATAATGTAAAATTCCATTATGATGTCATAATGCAACATTCCATTATGATGTCATAATGCAGCATTCCATTATGATGTCATAATGTAAAATTCCATTATGATGTCGTAATGCAACATTCCATTATGATGTCATAATGCAAAATTCCATTATGATGTCGTAATGCAACATTCCATTATGATGTCATAATGTAAAATTCCATTATGATGTCATAATGCAACATTCCATTATGATGTCATAATGTAAAATTCCATTATGATGTCATAATGCAACATTCCATTATGATGTCATAATGCAAAATTCCATTATGATGTCATAATGTAAAATTCCATTATGATGTCATAATGCAAAATTCCATTATGATGTCATAATGTAAAATTCCATTATGATGTCATAATGCAAAATTCCATTATGATGTCATAATGTAAAATTCCATTACGATGTCATAATGTAACATTCCATTATGATGTCATAATGCAAAATTCCATTATGATGTCATAATGTAAAAATTCCATTATTATGGCATAATGCAAAATTCCATTATGATGTCATAATGTAAAAATTCCATTATGATGTCATAATGCAAAATTCCATTATGATGTCATAATGCAAAATTCCATTATGATGTCATAATGCAACATTCCATTATGATGGCTAATGTAAAATTCCATTATGATGTAATAATGCAACATTCCATTATGATGTCATAATGTAAAATTCCATTATGATGTCATAATGCAAAATTCCATTATGATGTCATAATGCAACATTCCATTATGATGGCTAACGTAAAATTCCATTATGATGTAATAATGCAACATTCCATTATGATGTCATAATGTAAAATTCCATTATGATGTCATAATGCAACATTCCATTATCATGTCTTAATGTAACATTCCATTATGATGTCATAATGCAAAATTCCATTATGATGTCATAATGTAAAAATTTTATTATGATATCATAATGCAAAATTCCATTATGATGTCATAATGTAAAATTCCATTATGATGTCATAATGTAAAATTCCATTATGATGTCATAATGCAAAATTCCATTATGATGTCATAATGTAAAAATTCCATTATGATGGCATAATGCAAAATTCCATTATGATGTCATAATGTAAAATTCCATTATGATGTCATAATGTAAAATTCCATTATGATGTCATAATGCAACATTCCATTATGATGTCATATTGCAGCATTCCATTATGATGTCATAATGTAAAATTCCATTATGATGTCGTAATGCAACATTCCATTATGATGTCATAATGTAAAATTCCATTATGATGTCGTAATGCAACATTCCATTATGATGTCATAATGTAAAATTCCATTATGATGTCATAATGCAACATTCCATTATGATGTCATAATGTAAAATTCCATTATGATGTCATAATGCAACATTCCATTATGATGTCATAATGTAAAATTCCATTATGATGTCATAATGCAACATTCCATTATGATGTCATAATGCAACATTCCATTAAGATTTCATAATGCAACATTCCATTATGATGTCATAATGCAAAATCCCATTATGATGTCATAATGCAAAATTCCATTATGACGTCATAATGTAAAAATTCCATTACGATGTCATAATGCAAAATTCCATTATGATGTCATAATGTAAAAATTCCATTACAATGTCATAATGCAAAATTCCATTATGATGTCATAATGTAAAATTCCATTATGATGTCATAATGCAAAATTCCATTATGATGTCATAATGTAAAATTCCATTATGATGTCATAATGCAAAATTCCATTATGATGTCATAATGTAAAATTCCATTACGATGTCATAATGTAACATTCCATTATGATGTCATAATGCAAAATTCCATTATGATGTCATAATGTGACATTCCATTATGATGTCATAATGCAACATTCCATTATGTCATAATGCAAAATTCCATTATCATGTCATGATGCAACATTCCATTATGATGTCATAATGCAAAATTCCATTATGATGTCATAATGTGACATTCCATTATGATGTCATAATGTAACATTCCATTATGATGTCATAATGCAAAATTCCATTATGATGTCATAATGTAAAATTCCATTATGATGTCATAATGTAAAAATTCCATTATGATGTCATAATGCAAAATTCCATTATGATGTCATAATGAAAAATTCCATTATGATGTCATAATGCAACATTCCATTATGATGTCATAATGCAAAATTCCATTATGATGTCATAATGCAACATTCCATTATGATGTCATAATGTAAAATTCCATTATGATGTCATAATGCAACATTCCATTATCATGTCATAATGTAACATTCCATTATGATGTCATAATGCAAAATTCCATTATGATGTCATAATGTAAAAATTTTATTATGATATCATAATGCAAAATTCCATTATGATGTCATAATGTAAAATTCCATTATGATGTCATAATGTAAAATTCCATTATGATGTCATAATGCAAAATTCCATTATGATGTCATAATGTAAAAATTCCATTATGATGGCATAATGCAAAATTCCATTATGATGTCATAATGTAAAATTCCATTATGATGTCATAATGTAAAATTCCATTATGATGTCATAATGCAACATTCCATTATGATGTCATAATGCAGCATTCCATTATGATGTCATAATGTAAAATTCCATTATGATGTCGTAATGCAACATTCCATTATGATGTCATAATGTAAAATTCCATTATGATGTCATAATGCAACATTCCATTATGATGTCATAATGTAAAATTCCATTATGATGTCATAATGCAACATTCCATTATGATGTCATAATGTAAAATTCCATTATGATGTCATAATGCAACATTCCATTATCATGTCATAATGTAACATTCCATTATGATGTCATAATGCAAAATTCCATTATGATGTCATAATGTAAAAATGTTATTATGATATCATAATGCAAAATTCCATTATGATGTCATAATGTAAAATTCCATTATGATGTCATAATGTAAAATTCCATTATGATGTCATAATGCAAAATTCCATTATGATGTCATAATGCAAAATTCCATTATGATGTCATAATGTAAAATTCCATTACGATGTCATAATGTAACATTCCATTATGATGTCATAATGCAAAATTCCATTATGATGTCATAATGTAAAAATTCCATTATTATGGCATAATGCAAAATTCCATTATGATGTCATAATGTAAAAATTCCATTATGATGTCATAATGCAAAATTCCATTATGATGTCATAATGCTACATTCCATTATGATGTCATAATGCAACATTCCATTATGATGGCTAATGTAAAATTCCATTATGATGTAATAATGCAACATTCCATTATGATGTCATAATGTAAAATTCCATTATGATGTCATAATGCAACATTCCATTATGATGTCATAATGTAACATTCCATCATTATGTAATATGGAAAATTCCATTATGATGTCATAATGTAAAAATTTTATTATGATATCATAATGCAAAATTCCATTATGATGTCATAATGTAAAATTCCATTATGATGTCATAATGTAAAATTCCATTATGATGTCATAATGCAAAATTCCATTATGATGTCATAATGTAAAAATTCCATTATGATGGCATAATGCAAAATTCCATTATGATGTCATAATGTAAAATTCCATTATGATGTCATAATGTAAAATTCCATTATGATGTCATAATGCAACATTCCATTATGATGTCATATTGCAGCATTCCATTATGATGTCATAATGTAAAATTCCATTATGATGTCGTAATGCAACACTCCATTATGATGTCATAATGTAAAATTTCATTATGATGTCATAATGCAACATTCCATTATGATGTCATAATGTAAAATTCCATTATGATGTCATAATGCAACATTCCATTATGATGTCATAATGTAAAATTCCATTATGATGTCATAATGCAACATTCCATTATGATGTCATAATGCAACATTCCATTAAGATTTCATAATGCAACATTCCATTATGATGTCATAATGCAAAATCCCATTATGAGGTCATAATGCAAAATTCCATTATGACGTCATAATGTAAAAATTCCATTACGATGTCATAATGCAACATTCCATTATGATGTCATAATGTAAAAATTCCATTACAATGTCATAATGCAAAATTCCATTATGATGTCATAATGTAAAATTCCATTATGATGTCATAATGCAAAATTCCATTATGATGTCATAATGTAAAATTCCATTATGATGTCATAATGCAAAATTCCATTATGATGTCATAATGTAAAATTCCATTACGATGTCATAATGTAACATTCCATTATGATGTCATAATGCAAAATTCCATTATGATGTCATAATGTGACATTCCATTATGATGTCATAATGTAACATTCCATTATGATGTCATAATGCAAAATTCCATTATGATGTCATAATGTAAAATTCCATTATGATGTCATAATGAAAAAATTCCATTATGATGTCATAATGCAACATTCCATTATGATGTCATAATGCAAAATTCCATTATGATGTCATAATGCAACATTCCATTATGATGTCATAATGCAAAATTCCATTATGATGTCATAATGTAAAAATTTTATTATGATATCATAATGCAAAATTCCATTATGATGTCATAATGTAAAATTCCATTATGATGTCATAATGTAAAATTCCATTATGATGTCATAATGCAAAATTTCATTATGATGTCATAATGTAAAAATTCCATTATTATGGCATAATGCAAAATTCCATTATGATGTCATAATGTAAAATTCCATTATGATGTCATAATGTAAAATTCCATTATGATGTCATAATGCAACATTCCATTATGATGTCATATTGCAGCATTCCATTATGATGTCATAATGTAAAATTCCATTATGATGTCGTAATGCAACATTCCATTATGATGTCATAATCTAAAATTCCATTATGATGTCGTAATGCAACATTCCATTATGATGTCATAATGTAAAATTCCATTATGATGTCATAATGCAACATTCCATTATGATGTCATAATGTAAAATTCCATTATGATGTCATAATGCAACATTCCATTATGATGTCATAATGCAAAATTCCATTATGATGTCATAATGTAAAATTCCATTATGATGTCATAATGCAAAATTCCATTATGATGTCATAATGTAAAATTCCATTATGATGTCATAATGCAAAATTCCATTATGATGTCATAATGTAAAATTCCATTACGATGTCATAATGTAACATTCCATTATGATGTCATAATGCAAAATTCCATTATGATGTCATAATGTAAAAATTCCATTATTATGGCATAATGCAAAATTCCATTATGATGTCATAATGTAAAAATTCCATTATGATGTCATAATGCAAAATTCCATTATGATGTCATAATGCAAAATTCCATTATGATGTCATAATGCAACATTCCATTATGATGGCTAATGTAAAATTCCATTATGATGTAATAATGCAACATTCCATTATGATGTCATAATGTAAAATTCCATTATGATGTCATAATGCAAAATTCCATTATGATGTCATAATGCAACATTCCATTATGATGGCTAACGTAAAATTCCATTATGATGTAATAATGCAACATTCCATTATGATGTCATAATGTAAAATTCCATTATGATGTCATAATGCAACATTCCATTATCATGTCTTAATGTAACATTCCATTATGATGTCATAATGCAAAATTCCATTATGATGTCATAATGTAAAAATTTTATTATGATATCATAATGCAAAATTCCATTATGATGTCATAATGTAAAATTCCATTATGATGTCATAATGTAAAATTCCATTATGATGTCATAATGCAAAATTCCATTATGATGTCATAATGTAAAAATTCCATTATGATGGCATAATGCAAAATTCCATTATGATGTCATAATGTAAAATTCCATTATGATGTCATAATGTAAAATTCCATTATGATGTCATAATGCAACATTCCATTATGATGTCATATTGCAGCATTCCATTATGATGTCATAATGTAAAATTCCATTATGATGTCGTAATGCAACATTCCATTATGATGTCATAATGTAAAATTCCATTATGATGTCGTAATGCAACATTCCATTATGATGTCATAATGTAAAATTCCATTATGATGTCATAATGCAACATTCCATTATGATGTCATAATGTAAAATTCCATTATGATGTCATAATGCAACATTCCATTATGATGTCATAATGTAAAATTCCATTATGATGTCATAATGCAACATTCCATTATGATGTCATAATGCAACATTCCATTAAGATTTCATAATGCAACATTCCATTATGATGTCATAATGCAAAATCCCATTATGATGTCATAATGCAAAATTCCATTATGACGTCATAATGTAAAAATTCCATTACGATGTCATAATGCAAAATTCCATTATGATGTCATAATGTAAAAATTCCATTACAATGTCATAATGCAAAATTCCATTATGATGTCATAATGTAAAATTCCATTATGATGTCATAATGCAAAATTCCATTATGATGTCATAATGTAAAATTCCATTATGATGTCATAATGCAAAATTCCATTATGATGTCATAATGTAAAATTCCATTACGATGTCATAATGTAACATTCCATTATGATGTCATAATGCAAAATTCCATTATGATGTCATAATGTGACATTCCATTATGATGTCATAATGCAACATTCCATTATGTCATAATGCAAAATTCCATTATCATGTCATGATGCAACATTCCATTATGATGTCATAATGCAAAATTCCATTATGATGTCATAATGTGACATTCCATTATGATGTCATAATGTAACATTCCATTATGATGTCATAATGCAAAATTCCATTATGATGTCATAATGTAAAATTCCATTATGATGTCATAATGTAAAAATTCCATTATGATGTCATAATGCAAAATTCCATTATGATGTCATAATGAAAAATTCCATTATGATGTCATAATGCAACATTCCATTATGATGTCATAATGCAAAATTCCATTATGATGTCATAATGCAACATTCCATTATGATGTCATAATGTAAAATTCCATTATGATGTCATAATGCAACATTCCATTATCATGTCATAATGTAACATTCCATTATGATGTCATAATGCAAAATTCCATTATGATGTCATAATGTAAAAATTTTATTATGATATCATAATGCAAAATTCCATTATGATGTCATAATGTAAAATTCCATTATGATGTCATAATGTAAAATTCCATTATGATGTCATAATGCAAAATTCCATTATGATGTCATAATGTAAAAATTCCATTATGATGGCATAATGCAAAATTCCATTATGATGTCATAATGTAAAATTCCATTATGATGTCATAATGTAAAATTCCATTATGATGTCATAATGCAACATTCCATTATGATGTCATAATGCAGCATTCCATTATGATGTCATAATGTAAAATTCCATTATGATGTCGTAATGCAACATTCCATTATGATGTCATAATGTAAAATTCCATTATGATGTCATAATGCAACATTCCATTATGATGTCATAATGTAAAATTCCATTATGATGTCATAATGCAACATTCCATTATGATGTCATAATGTAAAATT
This sequence comes from Eleutherodactylus coqui, assembly GCF_035609145.1. Classification (NCBI taxonomy): domain Eukaryota; kingdom Metazoa; phylum Chordata; class Amphibia; order Anura; family Eleutherodactylidae; genus Eleutherodactylus; species Eleutherodactylus coqui. The sequence continues at coordinate 129,716 of NW_027102181.1, read as the reverse complement.
CCATTATGATGTCATAATGCAACATTCCATTATCATGTCATAATGTAACATTCCATTATGATGTCATAATGCAAAATTCCATTATGATGTCATAATGTAAAAATGTTATTATGATATCATAATGCAAAATTCCATTATGATGTCATAATGTAAAATTCCATTATGATGTCATAATGTAAAATTCCATTATGATGTCATAATGCAAAATTCCATTATGATGTCATAATGCAAAATTCCATTATGATGTCATAATGTAAAATTCCATTACGATGTCATAATGTAACATTCCATTATGATGTCATAATGCAAAATTCCATTATGATGTCATAATGTAAAAATTCCATTATTATGGCATAATGCAAAATTCCATTATGATGTCATAATGTAAAAATTCCATTATGATGTCATAATGCAAAATTCCATTATGATGTCATAATGCTACATTCCATTATGATGTCATAATGCAACATTCCATTATGATGGCTAATGTAAAATTCCATTATGATGTAATAATGCAACATTCCATTATGATGTCATAATGTAAAATTCCATTATGATGTCATAATGCAACATTCCATTATGATGTCATAATGTAACATTCCATCATTATGTAATATGGAAAATTCCATTATGATGTCATAATGTAAAAATTTTATTATGATATCATAATGCAAAATTCCATTATGATGTCATAATGTAAAATTCCATTATGATGTCATAATGTAAAATTCCATTATGATGTCATAATGCAAAATTCCATTATGATGTCATAATGTAAAAATTCCATTATGATGGCATAATGCAAAATTCCATTATGATGTCATAATGTAAAATTCCATTATGATGTCATAATGTAAAATTCCATTATGATGTCATAATGCAACATTCCATTATGATGTCATATTGCAGCATTCCATTATGATGTCATAATGTAAAATTCCATTATGATGTCGTAATGCAACACTCCATTATGATGTCATAATGTAAAATTTCATTATGATGTCATAATGCAACATTCCATTATGATGTCATAATGTAAAATTCCATTATGATGTCATAATGCAACATTCCATTATGATGTCATAATGTAAAATTCCATTATGATGTCATAATGCAACATTCCATTATGATGTCATAATGCAACATTCCATTAAGATTTCATAATGCAACATTCCATTATGATGTCATAATGCAAAATCCCATTATGAGGTCATAATGCAAAATTCCATTATGACGTCATAATGTAAAAATTCCATTACGATGTCATAATGCAACATTCCATTATGATGTCATAATGTAAAAATTCCATTACAATGTCATAATGCAAAATTCCATTATGATGTCATAATGTAAAATTCCATTATGATGTCATAATGCAAAATTCCATTATGATGTCATAATGTAAAATTCCATTATGATGTCATAATGCAAAATTCCATTATGATGTCATAATGTAAAATTCCATTACGATGTCATAATGTAACATTCCATTATGATGTCATAATGCAAAATTCCATTATGATGTCATAATGTGACATTCCATTATGATGTCATAATGTAACATTCCATTATGATGTCATAATGCAAAATTCCATTATGATGTCATAATGTAAAATTCCATTATGATGTCATAATGAAAAAATTCCATTATGATGTCATAATGCAACATTCCATTATGATGTCATAATGCAAAATTCCATTATGATGTCATAATGCAACATTCCATTATGATGTCATAATGCAAAATTCCATTATGATGTCATAATGTAAAAATTTTATTATGATATCATAATGCAAAATTCCATTATGATGTCATAATGTAAAATTCCATTATGATGTCATAATGTAAAATTCCATTATGATGTCATAATGCAAAATTTCATTATGATGTCATAATGTAAAAATTCCATTATTATGGCATAATGCAAAATTCCATTATGATGTCATAATGTAAAATTCCATTATGATGTCATAATGTAAAATTCCATTATGATGTCATAATGCAACATTCCATTATGATGTCATATTGCAGCATTCCATTATGATGTCATAATGTAAAATTCCATTATGATGTCGTAATGCAACATTCCATTATGATGTCATAATCTAAAATTCCATTATGATGTCGTAATGCAACATTCCATTATGATGTCATAATGTAAAATTCCATTATGATGTCATAATGCAACATTCCATTATGATGTCATAATGTAAAATTCCATTATGATGTCATAATGCAACATTCCATTATGATGTCATAATGTAAAATTCCATTATGATGTCATAATGCAACATTCCATTATGATGTCATAATGCAACATTCCATTAAGATTTCATAATGCAACATTCCATTATGATGTCATAATGCAAAATCCCATTATGATGTCATAATGCAAAATTCCATTATGACGTCATAATGTAAAAATTCCATTACGATGTCATAATGCAAAATTCCATTATGATGTCATAATGTAAAAATTCCATTACAATGTCATAATGCAAAATTCCATTATGATGTCATAATGTAAAATTCCATTATGATGTCATAATGCAAAATTCCATTATGATGTCATAATGTAAAATTCCATTATGATGTCATAATGCAAAATTCCATTATGATGTCATAATGTAAAATTCCATTACGATGTCATAATGTAACATTCCATTATGATGTCATAATGCAAAATTCCATTATGATGTCATAATGTGACATTCCATTATGATGTCATAATGTAACATTCCATTATGATGTCATAATGCAAAATTCCATTATGATGTCATAATGTAAAATTCCATTATGATGTCATAATGAAAAAATTCCATTATGATGTCATAATGCAACATTCCATTATGATGTCATAATGCAAAATTCCATTATGATGTCATAATGTAAAAATTTTATTATGATATCATAATGCAAAATTCCATTATGATGTCATAATGTAAAATTCCATTATGATGTCATAATGTAAAAATTCCATTATGATGGCATAATGCAAAATTCCATTATGATGTCATAATGTAAAATTCTATTATGATGTCATAATGTAAAATTCCATTATGATGTCATAATGCAACATTCCATTATGATGTCATAATGCAGCATTCCATTATGATGTCATAATGTAAAATTCCATTATGATGTCGTAATGCAACATTCCATTATGATGTCATAATGCAAAATTCCATTATGATGTCGTAATGCAACATTCCATTATGATGTCATAATGTAAAATTCCATTATGATGTCATAATGCAACATTCCATTATGATGTCATAATGTAAAATTCCATTATGATGTCATAATGCAACATTCCATTATGATGTCATAATGCAAAATTCCATTATGATGTCATAATGTAAAATTCCATTATGATGTCATAATGCAAAATTCCATTATGATGTCATAATGTAAAATTCCATTATGATGTCATAATGCAAAATTCCATTATGATGTCATAATGTAAAATTCCATTACGATGTCATAATGTAACATTCCATTATGATGTCATAATGCAAAATTCCATTATGATGTCATAATGTAAAAATTCCATTATTATGGCATAATGCAAAATTCCATTATGATGTCATAATGTAAAAATTCCATTATGATGTCATAATGCAAAATTCCATTATGATGTCATAATGCAAAATTCCATTATGATGTCATAATGCAACATTCCATTATGATGGCTAATGTAAAATTCCATTATGATGTAATAATGCAACATTCCATTATGATGTCATAATGTAAAATTCCATTATGATGTCATAATGCAACATTCCATTATCATGTCTTAATGTAACATTCCATTATGATGTCATAATGCAAAATTCCATTATGATGTCATAATGTAAAAATTTTATTATGATATCATAATGCAAAATTCCATTATGATGTCATAATGTAAAATTCCATTATGATGTCATAATGTAAAATTCCATTATGATGTCATAATGCAAAATTCCATTATGATGTCATAATGTAAAAATTCCATTATGATGGCATAATGCAAAATTCCATTATGATGTCATAATGTAAAATTCCATTATGATGTCATAATGTAAAATTCCATTATGATGTCATAATGCAACATTCCATTATGATGTCATATTGCAGCATTCCATTATGATGTCATAATGTAAAATTCCATTATGATGTCGTAATGCAACATTCCATTATGATGTCATAATGTAAAATTCCATTATGATGTCGTAATGCAACATTCCATTATGATGTCATAATGTAAAATTCCATTATGATGTCATAATGCAACATTCCATTATGATGTCATAATGTAAAATTCCATTATGATGTCATAATGCAAAATTCCATTATGATGTCATAATGTAAAATTCCATTATGATGTCATAATGCAAAATTCCATTATGATGTCATAATGTAAAAATTCTATTATGATGTCATAATGCAAAATTCCATTATGATGCCATAATGTAAAAATTGAATTATGATGTCATAATGCAACATTCTATTATGAAGTCATAATGTAACATTCCATTATGATGTCATAATGCAAAATTCCATTATGATGTCATAATGCAACATTCCATTATGATGTCATAATGCAACATTCCATTATGATGTCATAATGTAAAAATGCCATTATGATGTCATAATGCAACTTTCCGTTATGATGTCATAATGTAAAAATTCCATTATGATGTCATAATGCAACATTCCGTTATGATGTCATAATGCAAAATTCCATTATGATGTCATAATGTAAAAATTCCATTATGATGTCATAATGCAACATTCCGTTATGATGTCATAATGCAGAATTCCATTATGATGTCATAATGAAAAATTCCATTATGATGTCATAATGCAACATTCCATTATGATGTCATAATGCAAAATTCCATTATGATGTCATAATGCAACATTCCATTATGATGGCATAATGTAAAATTCCATTATGATGTAATAATGCAACATTCCATTATGATGTCATAATGTAAAATTCCATTATGATGTCATAATGCAACATTCCATTATCATGTCATAATGTAACATTCCATTATGATGTCATAATGCAAAATTCCATTATGATGTCATAATGTAAAAATTTTATTATGATATCATAATGCAAAATTCCATTATGATGTCATAATGTAAAATTCCATTATGATGTCATAATGTAAAATTCCATTATGATGTCATAATGCAAAATTCCATTATGATGTCATAATGTAAAAATTCCATTATGATGGCATAATGCAAAATTCCATTATGATGTCATAATGTAAAATTCCATTATGATGTCATAATGTAAAATTCCATTATGATGTCATAATGCAACATTCCATTATGATGTCATATTGCAGCATTCCATTATGATGTCATAATGTAAAATTCCATTATGATGTCGTAATGCAACATTCCATTATGATGTCATAATGTAAAATTCCATTATGATGTCGTAATGCAACATTCCATTATGATGTCATAATGTAAAATTTCATTATGATGTCATAATGCAACATTCCATTATGATGTCATAATGTAAAATTCCATTATGATGTCATAATGCAACATTCCATTATGATGTCATAATGTAAAATTCCATTATGATGTCATAATGCAACATTCCATTATGATGTCATAATGCAACATTCCATTAAGATTTCATAATGCAACATTCCATTATGATGTCATAATGCAAAATCCCATTATGAGGTCATAATGCAAAATTCCATTATGACGTCATAATGTAAAAATTCCATTACGATGTCATAATGCAACATTCCATTATGATGTCATAATGTAAAAATTCCATTACAATGTCATAATGCAAAATTCCATTATGATGTCATAATGTAAAATTCCATTATGATGTCATAATGCAAAATTCCATTATGATGTCATAATGTAAAATTCGATTATGATGTCATAATGCAAAATTCCATTATGATGTCATAATGTAAAATTCCATTACGATGTCATAATGTAACATTCCATTATGATGTCATAATGCAAAATTCCATTATGATGTCATAATGTGACATTCCATTATGATGTCATAATGTAACATTCCATTATGATGTCATAATGCAAAATTCCATTATGATGTCATAATGTAAAATTCCATTATGATGTCATAATGTAAAAATTCCATTATGATGTCATAATGCAAAATTCCATTACGATGTCATAATGTAACATTCCATTATGATGTCATAATGCAAAATTCCATTATGATGTCATAATGTAAAAATTCCATTATTATGGCATAATGCAAAATTCCATTATGATGTCATAATGTAAAAATTCCATTATGATGTCATAATGCAAAATTCCATTATGATGTCATAATGCAAAATTCCATTATGATGTCATAATGCAACATTCCATTATGATGGCTAATGTAAAATTCCATTATGATGTAATAATGCAACATTCCATTATGATGTCATAATGTAAAATTCCATTATGATGTCATAATGCAACATTCCATTATCATGTCTTAATGTAACATTCCATTATGATGTCATAATGCAAAATTCCATTATGATGTCATAATGTAAAAATTTTATTATGATATCATAATGCAAAATTCCATTATGATGTCATAATGTAAAATTCCATTATGATGTCATAATGTAAAATTCCATTATGATGTCATAATGCAAAATTCCATTATGATGTCATAATGTAAAAATTCCATTATGATGGCATAATGCAAAATTCCATTATGATGTCATAATGTAAAATTCCATTATGATGTCATAATGTAAAATTCCATTATGATGTCATAATGCAACATTCCATTATGATGTCATATTGCAGCATTCCATTATGATGTCATAATGTAAAATTCCATTATGATGTCGTAATGCAACATTCCATTATGATGTCATAATGTAAAAATGTTATTATGATATCATAATGCAAAATTCCATTATGATGTCATAATGTAAAATTCCATTATGATGTCATAATGTAAAATTCCATTATGATGTCATAATGCAAAATTCCATTATGATGTCATAATGCAAAATTCCATTATGATGTCATAATGTAAAATTCCATTACGATGTCATAATGTAACATTCCATTATGATGTCATAATGCAAAATTCCATTATGATGTCATAATGTAAAAATTCCATTATTATGGCATAATGCAAAATTCCATTATGATGTCATAATGTAAAAATTCCATTATGATGTCATAATGCAAAATTCCATTATGATGTCATAATGCTACATTCCATTATGATGTCATAATGCAACATTCCATTATGATGGCTAATGTAAAATTCCATTATGATGTAATAATGCAACATTCCATTATGATGTCATAATGTAAAATTCCATTATGATGTCATAATGCAACATTCCATTATGATGTCATAATGTAACATTCCATCATGATGTAATATGGAAAATTCCATTATGATGTCATAATGTAAAAATTTTAATATGATATCATAATGCAAAATTCCATTATGATGTCATAATGTAAAATTCCATTATGATGTCATAATGCAAAATTCCATTATGATGTCATAATGTAAAAATTCCATTATGATGGCATAATGCAAAATTCCATTATGATGTCATAATGTAAAATTCCATTATGATGTCATAATGTAAAATTCCATTATGATGTCATAATGCAACATTCCATTATGATGTCATATTGCAGCATTCCATTATGATGTCATAATGTAAAATTCCATTATGATGTCGTAATGCAACATTCCATTATGATGTCATAATGTAAAATTCCATTATGATGTCGTAATGCAACACTCCATTATGATGTCATAATGTAAAATTTCATTATGATGTCATAATGCAACATTCCATTATGATGTCATAATGTAAAATTCCATTATGATGTCATAATGCAACATTCCATTATGATGTCATAATGTAAAATTCCATTATGATGTCATAATGCAACATTCCATTATGATGTCATAATGCAACATTCCATTAAGATTTCATAATGCAACATTCCATTATGATGTCATAATGCAAAATCCCATTATGAGGTCATAATGCAAAATTCCATTACAATGTCATAATGCAAAATTCCATTATGATGTCATAATGTAAAATTCCATTATGATGTCATAATGCAAAATTCCATTATGATGTCATAATGTAAAATTCCATTATGATGTCATAATGCAAAATTCCATTATGATGTCATAATGTAAAATTCCATTACGATGTCATAATGTAACATTCCATTATGATGTCATAATGCAAAATTCCATTATGATGTCATAATGTGACATTCCATTATGATGTCATAATGTAACATTCCATTATGATGTCATAATGCAAAATTCCATTATGATGTCATAATGTAAAATTCCATTATGATGTCATAATGAAAAAATTCCATTATGATGTCATAATGCAACATTCCATTATGATGTCATAATGCAAAATTCCATTATGATGTCATAATGCAACATTCCATTATGATGTCATAATGCAAAATTCCATTATGATGTCATAATGCAAAATTCCATTATGATGTCATAATGTAAAAATTTTATTATGATATCATAATGCAAAATTCCATTATGATGTCATAATGTAAAATTCCATTATGATGTCATAATGTAAAATTCCATTATGATGTCATAATGCAAAATTTCATTATGATGTCATAATGTAAAAATTCCATTATGATGGCATAATGCAAAATTCCATTATGATGTCATAATGTAAAATTCCATTATGATGTCATAATGTAAAATTCCATTATGATGTCATAATGCAACATTCCATTATGATGTCATATTGCAGCATTCCATTATGATGTCATAATGTAAAATTCCATTATGATGTCGTAATGCAACATTCCATTATGATGTCATAATCTAAAATTCCATTATGATGTCGTAATGCAACATTCCATTATGATGTCATAATGTAAAATTCCATTATGATGTCATAATGCAACATTCCATTATGATGTCATAATGTAAAATTCCATTATGATGTCATAATGCAACATTCCATTATGATGTCATAATGTAAAATTCCATTATGATGTCATAATGCAACATTCCATTATGATGTCATAATGCAACATTCCATTAAGATTTCATAATGCAACATTCCATTATGATGTCATAATGCAAAATCCCATTATGAGGTCATAATGCAAAATTCCATTATGACGTCATAATGTAAAAATTCCATTACGATGTCATAATGCAAAATTCCATTATGATGTCATAATGTAAAAATTCCATTACAATGTCATAATGCAAAATTCCATTATTATGTCATAATGTAAAATTCCATTATGATGTCATAATGCAAAATTCCATTATGATGTCATAATGTAAAATTCCATTATGATGTCATAATGCAAAATTCCATTATGATGTCATAATGTAAAATTCCATTACGATGTCATAATGTAACATTCCATTATGATGTCATAATGCAAAATTCCATTATGATGTCATAATGTGACATTCCATTATGATGTCATAATGTAACATTCCATTATGATGTCATAATGCAAAATTCCATTATGATGTCATAATGTAAAATTCCATTATGATGTCATAATGAAAAAATTCCATTATGATGTCATAATGCAACATTCCATTATGATGTCATAATGCAAAATTCCATTATGATGTCATAATGTAAAAATTTTATTATGATATCATAATGCAAAATTCCATTATGATGTCATAATGTAAAATTCCATTATGATGTCATAATGTAAAAATTCCATTATGATGGCATAATGCAAAATTCCATTATGATGTCATAATGTAAAATTCCATTATGATGTCATAATGTAAAATTCCATTATGATGTCATAATGCAACATTCCATTATGATGTCATAATGCAGCATTCCATTATGATGTCATAATGTAAAATTCCATTATGATGTCGTAATGCAACATTCCATTATGATGTCATAATGCAAAATTCCATTATGATGTCGTAATGCAACATTCCATTATGATGTCATAATGTAAAATTCCATTATGATGTCATAATGCAACATTCCATTATGATGTCATAATGTAAAATTCCATTATGATGTCATAATGCAACATTCCATTATGATGTCATAATGCAAAATTCCATTATGATGTCATAATGTAAAATTCCATTATGATGTCATAATGCAAAATTCCATTATGATGTCATAATGTAAAATTCCATTATGATGTCATAATGTAAAATTCCATTATGATGTCATAATGCAACATTCCATTATGATGTCATATTGCAGCATTCCATTATGATGTCATAATGTAAAATTCCATTATGATGTCATAATGCAAAATTCCATTATGATGTCATAATGTAAAATTCCATTATGATGTCATAATGCAAAATTCCATTATGATGTCATAATGTAAAATTCCATTACGATGTCATAATGTAACATTCCATTATGATGTCATAATGCAAAATTCCATTATGATGTCATAATGTGACATTCCATTATGATGTCATAATGTAACATTCCATTATGATGTCATAATGCAAAATTCCATTATGATGTCATAATGTAAAATTCCATTATGATGTCATAATGAAAAAATTCCATTATGATGTCATAATGCAACATTCCATTATGATGTCATAATGCAAAATTCCATTATGATGTCATAATGTAAAAATTTTATTATGATATCATAATGCAAAATTCCATTATGATGTCATAATGTAAAATTCCATTATGATGTCATAATGTAAAAATTCCATTATGATGGCATAATGCAAAATTCCATTATGATGTCATAATGTAAAATTCCATTATGATGTCATAATGTAAAATTCCATTATGATGTCATAATGCAACATTCCATTATGATGTCATAATGCAGCATTCCATTATGATGTCATAATGTAAAATTCCATTATGATGTCGTAATGCAACATTCCATTATGATGTCATAATGCAAAATTCCATTATGATGTCGTAATGCAACATTCCATTATGATGTCATAATGTAAAATTCCATTATGATGTCATAATGCAACATTCCATTATGATGTCATAATGTAAAATTCCATTATGATGTCATAATGCAACATTCCATTATGATGTCATAATGCAAAATTCCATTATGATGTCATAATGTAAAATTCCATTATGATGTCATAATGCAAAATTCCATTATGATGTCATAATGTAAAATTCCATTATGATGTCATAATGTAAAATTCCATTATGATGTCATAATGCAACATTCCATTATGATGTCATATTGCAGCATTCCATTATGATGTCATAATGTAAAATTCCATTATGATGTCGTAATGCAACATTCCATTATGATGTCATAATGTAAAATTCCATTATGATGTCGTAATGCAACATTCCATTATGATGTCATAATGTAAAATTCCATTATGATGTCATAATGCAACATTCCATTATGATGTCATAATGTAAAATTCCATTATGATGTCATAATGCAATATTCCATTATGATGTCATAATGTAAAATTCCATTATGATGTCATAATGCAAAATTCCATTATGATGTCATAATGTAAAAATTCTATTATGATGTCATAATGCAAAATTCCATTATGATGCCATAATGTAAAAATTGAATTATGATGTCATAATGCAACATTCTATTATGAAGTCATAATGTAACATTCCATTATGATGTCATAATGCAAAATTCCATTATGATGTCATAATGCAACATTCCATTATGATGTCATAATGCAACATTCCATTATGATGTCATAATGTAAAAATGCCATTATGATGTCATAATGCAACTTTCCGTTATGATGTCATAATGTAAAAATTCCATTATGATGTCATAATGCAACATTCCGTTATGATGTCATAATGCAAAATTCCATTATGATGTCATAATGTAAAAATTCCATTATGATGTCATAATGCAACATTCCGTTATGATGTCATAATGCAGAATTCCATTATGATGTCATAATGAAAAATTCCATTATGATGTCATAATGCAACATTCCATTATGATGTCATAATGCAAAATTCCATTATGATGTCATAATGCAACATTCCATTATGATGGCATAATGTAAAATTCCATTATGATGTAATAATGCAACATTCCATTATGATGTCATAATGTAAAATTCCATTATGATGTCATAATGCAACATTCCATTATCATGTCATAATGTAACATTCCATTATGATGTCATAATGCAAAATTCCATTATGATGTCATAATGTAAAAATTTTATTATGATATCATAATGCAAAATTCCATTATGATGTCATAATGTAAAATTCCATTATGATGTCATAATGTAAAATTCCATTATGATGTCATAATGCAAAATTCCATTATGATGTCATAATGTAAAAATTCCATTATGATGGCATAATGCAAAATTCCATTATGATGTCATAATGTAAAATTCCATTATGATGTCATAATGTAAAATTCCATTATGATGTCATAATGCAACATTCCATTATGATGTCATAATGCAGCATTCCATTATGATGTCATAATGTAAAATTCCATTATGATGTCGTAATGCAACATTCCATTATGATGTCATAATGTAAAATTCCATTATGATGTCATAATGCAACATTCCATTATGATGTCATAATGTAAAATTCCATTATGATGTCATAATGCAACATTCCATTATGATGTCATAATGTAAAATTCCATTATGATGTCATAATGCAACATTCCATTAAGATGTCATAATGCAGCATTCCATTATGATGTCATAATGCAAAATTCCATTATGATGTCATAATGCAACATTCCATTATGATGGCATAATGTAAAATTCAATTATGATGTAATAATGCAACATTCCATTATGATGTCATAATGTAAAATTCCATTATGATGTCATAATGCAACATTCCATTATCATGTCATAATGTAACATTCCATTATGATGTCATAATGCAAAATTCCATTATGATGTCATAATGTAAAAATGTTATTATGATATCATAATGCAAAATTCCATTATGATGTCATAATGTAAAATTCCATTATGATGTCATAATGTAACATTCCATTATGATGTCATAATGCAAAATTCCATTATGATGTCATAATGTAAAAATTCCATTATTATGGCATAATGCAAAATTCCATTATGATGTCATAATGTAAAAATTCCATTATGATGTCATAATGCAAAATTCCATTATGATGTCATAATGCTACATTCCATTATGATGTCATAATGCAACATTCCATTATGATGGCTAATGTAAAATTCCATTATGATGTAATAATGCAACATTCCATTATGATGTCATAATGTAAAATTCCATTATGATGTCATAATGCAACATTCCATTATGATGTCATAATGTAACATTCCATCATGATGTAATATGGAAAATTCCATTATGATGTCATAATGTAAAAATTTTATTATGATATCATAATGCAAAATTCCATTATGATGTCATAATGTAAAATTCCATTATGATGTCATAATGTAAAATTCCATTATGATGTCATAATGCAAAATTCCATTATGATGTCATAATGTAAAAATTCCATTATGATGGCATAATGCAAAATTCCATTATGATGTCATAATGTAAAATTCCATTATGATGTCATAATGTAAAATTCCATTATGATGTCATAATGCAACATTCCATTATGATGTCATAATGCAGCATTCCATTATGATGTCATAATGTAAAATTCCATTATGATGTCGTAATGCAACATTCCATTATGATGTCATAATGCAAAATTCCATTATGATGTCGTAATGCAACATTCCATTATGATGTCATAATGTAAAATTCCATTATGATGTCATAATGCAACATTCCATTATGATGTCATAATGTAAAATTCCATTATGATGTCATAATGCAACATTCCATTATGATGTCATAATGCAAAATTCCATTATGATGTCATAATGTAAAATTCCATTATGATGTCATAATGCAAAATTCCATTATGATGTCATAATGTAAAATTCCATTATGATGTCATAATGTAAAATTCCATTATGATGTCATAATGCAACATTCCATTATGATGTCATATTGCAGCATTCCATTATGATGTCATAATGTAAAATTCCATTATGATGTCGTAATGCAACATTCCATTATGATGTCATAATGTAAAATTCCATTATGATGTCGTAATGCAACATTCCATTATGATGTCATAATGTAAAATTCCATTATGATGTCATAATGCAACATTCCATTATGATGTCATAATGTAAAATTCCATTATGATGTCATAATGCAATATTCCATTATGATGTCATAATGTAAAATTCCATTATGATGTCATAATGCAAAATTCCATTATGATGTCATAATGTAAAAATTCTATTATGATGTCATAATGCAAAATTCCATTATGATGCCATAATGTAAAAATTGAATTATGATGTCATAATGCAACATTCTATTATGAAGTCATAATGTAACATTCCATTATGATGTCATAATGCAAAATTCCATTATGATGTCATAATGCAACATTCCATTATGATGTCATAATGCAACATTCCATTATGATGTCATAATGTAAAAATGCCATTATGATGTCATAATGCAACTTTCCGTTATGATGTCATAATGTAAAAATTCCATTATGATGTCATAATGCAACATTCCGTTATGATGTCATAATGCAAAATTCCATTATGATGTCATAATGTAAAAATTCCATTATGATGTCATAATGCAACATTCCGTTATGATGTCATAATGCAGAATTCCATTATGATGTCATAATGAAAAATTCCATTATGATGTCATAATGCAACATTCCATTATGATGTCATAATGCAAAATTCCATTATGATGTCATAATGCAACATTCCATTATGATGGCATAATGTAAAATTCCATTATGATGTAATAATGCAACATTCCATTATGATGTCATAATGTAAAATTCCATTATGATGTCATAATGCAACATTCCATTATCATGTCATAATGTAACATTCCATTATGATGTCATAATGCAAAATTCCATTATGATGTCATAATGTAAAAATTTTATTATGATATCATAATGCAAAATTCCATTATGATGTCATAATGTAAAATTCCATTATGATGTCATAATGTAAAATTCCATTATGATGTCATAATGCAAAATTCCATTATGATGTCATAATGTAAAAATTCCATTATGATGGCATAATGCAAAATTCCATTATGATGTCATAATGTAAAATTCCATTATGATGTCATAATGTAAAATTCCATTATGATGTCATAATGCAACATTCCATTATGATGTCATAATGCAGCATTCCATTATGATGTCATAATGTAAAATTCCATTATGATGTCGTAATGCAACATTCCATTATGATGTCATAATGTAAAATTCCATTATGATGTCATAATGCAACATTCCATTATGATGTCATAATGTAAAATTCCATTATGATGTCATAATGCAACATTCCATTATGATGTCATAATGTAAAATTCCATTATGATGTCATAATGCAACATTCCATTAAGATGTCATAATGCAGCATTCCATTATGATGTCATAATGCAAAATTCCATTATGATGTCATAATGCAACATTCCATTATGATGGCATAATGTAAAATTCAATTATGATGTAATAATGCAACATTCCATTATGATGTCATAATGTAAAATTCCATTATGATGTCATAATGCAACATTCCATTATCATGTCATAATGTAACATTCCATTATGATGTCATAATGCAAAATTCCATTATGATGTCATAATGTAAAAATGTTATTATGATATCATAATGCAAAATTCCATTATGATGTCATAATGTAAAATTCCATTATGATGTCATAATGTAACATTCCATTATGATGTCATAATGCAAAATTCCATTATGATGTCATAATGTAAAAATTCCATTATTATGGCATAATGCAAAATTCCATTATGATGTCATAATGTAAAAATTCCATTATGATGTCATAATGCAAAATTCCATTATGATGTCATAATGCTACATTCCATTATGATGTCATAATGCAACATTCCATTATGATGGCTAATGTAAAATTCCATTATGATGTAATAATGCAACATTCCATTATGATGTCATAATGTAAAATTCCATTATGATGTCATAATGCAACATTCCATTATGATGTCATAATGTAACATTCCATCATGATGTAATATGGAAAATTCCATTATGATGTCATAATGTAAAAATTTTATTATGATATCATAATGCAAAATTCCATTATGATGTCATAATGTAAAATTCCATTATGATGTCATAATGTAAAATTCCATTATGATGTCATAATGCAAAATTCCATTATGATGTCATAATGTAAAAATTCCATTATGATGGCATAATGCAAAATTCCATTATGATGTCATAATGTAAAATTCCATTATGATGTCATAATGTAAAATTCCATTATGATGTCATAATGCAACATTCCATTATGATGTCATATTGCAGCATTCCATTATGATGTCATAATGTAAAATTCCATTATGATGTCGTAATGCAACATTCCATTATGATGTCATAATGTAAAATTCCATTATGATGTCGTAATGCAACATTCCATTATGATGTCATAATGTAAAATTTCATTATGATGTCATAATGCAACATTCCATTATGATGTCATAATGTAAAATTCCATTATGATGTCATAATGCAACATTCCATTATGATGTCATAATGTAAAATTCCATTATGATGTCATAATGCAACATTCCATTATGATGTCATAATGCAACATTCCATTAAGATTTCATAATGCAACATTCCATTATGATGTCATAATGCAAAATCCCATTATGAGGTCATAATGCAAAATTCCATTATGACGTCATAATGTAAAAATTCCATTACGATGTCATAATGCAACATTCCATTATGATGTCATAATGTAAAAATTCCATTACAATGTCATAATGCAAAATTCCATTATGATGTCATAATGTAAAATTCCATTATGATGTCATAATGCAAAATTCCATTATGATGTCATAATGTAAAATTCGATTATGATGTCATAATGCAAAATTCCATTATGATGTCATAATGTAAAATTCCATTATGATGTCATAATGTAACATTCCATTATGATGTCATAATGCAAAATTCCATTATGATGTCATAATGCAAAATTCCATTATGATGTCATAATGTAAAAATTCCATTATGATGGCATAATGTAAAATTCCATTATGATGTAATAATGCAACATTCCATTATGATGTCATAATGTAAAAATGTTATTATGATATCATAATGCAAAATTCCATTATGATGTCATAATGTAAAATTCCATTATGATGTCATAATGTAAAATTCCATTATGATGTCATAATGCAAAATTCCATTATGATGTCATAATGCAAAATTCCATTATGATGTCATAATGTAAAATTCCATTACGATGTCATAATGTAACATTCCATTATGATGTCATAATGCAAAATTCCATTATGATGTCATAATGCAAAATTCCATTATGATGTCATAATGCAAAATTCCATTATGATGTCATAATGTAAAATTCCATTACGATGTCATAATGTAACATTCCATTATGATGTCATAATGCAAAATTCCATTATGATGTCATAATGTAAAAATTCCATTATTATGGCATAATGCAAAATTCCATTATGATGTCATAATGTAAAAATTCCATTATGATGTCATAATGCAAAATTCCATTATGATGTCATAATGCTACATTCCATTATGATGTCATAATGCAACATTCCATTATGATGGCTAATGTAAAATTCCATTATGATGTAATAATGCAACATTCCATTATGATGTCATAATGTAAAATTCCATTATGATGTCATAATGCAACATTCCATTATGATGTCATAATGTAACATTCCATCATGATGTAATATGGAAAATTCCATTATGATGTCATAATGTAAAAATTTTAATATGATATCATAATGCAAAATTCCATTATGATGTCATAATGTAAAATTCCATTATGATGTCATAATGTAAAATTCCATTATGATGTCATAATGCAAAATTCCATTATGATGTCATAATGTAAAAATTCCATTATGATGGCATAATGCAAAATTCCATTATGATGTCATAATGTAAAATTCCATTATGATGTCATAATGCAAAATTCCATTATGATGTCATAATGTAAAATTCGATTATGATGTCATAATGCAAAATTCCATTATGATGTCATAATGTAAAATTCCATTATGATGTCATAATGTAACATTCCATTATGATGTCATAATGCAAAATTCCATTATGATGTCATAATGCAAAATTCCATTATGATGTCATAATGTAAAAATTCCATTATGATGGCATAATGTAAAATTCCATTATGATGTAATAATGCAACATTCCATTATGATGTCATAATGTAAAAATGTTATTATGATATCATAATGCAAAATTCCATTATGATGTCATAATGTAAAATTCCATTATGATGTCATAATGTAAAATTCCATTATGATGTCATAATGCAAAATTCCATTATGATGTCATAATGCAAAATTCCATTATGATGTCATAATGTAAAATTCCATTACGATGTCATAATGTAACATTCCATTATGATGTCATAATGCAAAATTCCATTATGATGTCATAATGCAAAATTCCATTATGATGTCATAATGCAAAATTCCATTATGATGTCATAATGTAAAATTCCATTACGATGTCATAATGTAACATTCCATTATGATGTCATAATGCAAAATTCCATTATGATGTCATAATGTAAAAATTCCATTATTATGGCATAATGCAAAATTCCATTATGATGTCATAATGTAAAAATTCCATTATGATGTCATAATGCAAAATTCCATTATGATGTCATAATGCTACATTCCATTATGATGTCATAATGCAACATTCCATTATGATGGCTAATGTAAAATTCCATTATGATGTAATAATGCAACATTCCATTATGATGTCATAATGTAAAATTCCATTATGATGTCATAATGCAACATTCCATTATGATGTCATAATGTAACATTCCATCATGATGTAATATGGAAAATTCCATTATGATGTCATAATGTAAAAATTTTAATATGATATCATAATGCAAAATTCCATTATGATGTCATAATGTAAAATTCCATTATGATGTCATAATGTAAAATTCCATTATGATGTCATAATGCAAAATTCCATTATGATGTCATAATGTAAAAATTCCATTATGATGGCATAATGCAAAATTCCATTATGATGTCATAATGTAAAATTCCATTATGATGTCATAATGTAAAATTCCATTATGATGTCATAATGCAACATTCCATTATGATGTCATATTGCAGCATTCCATTATGATGTCATAATGTAAAATTCCATTATGATGTCGTAATGCAACATTCCATTATGATGTCATAATGTAAAATTCCATTATGATGTCGTAATGCAACACTCCATTATGATGTCATAATGTAAAATTTCATTATGATGTCATAATGCAACATTCCATTATGATGTCATAATGTAAAATTCCATTATGATGTCATAATGCAACATTCCATTATGATGTCATAATGTAAAATTCCATTATGATGTCATAATGCAACATTCCATTATGATGTCATAATGCAACATTCCATTAAGATTTCATAATGCAACATTCCATTATGATGTCATAATGCAAAATCCCATTATGAGGTCATAATGCAAAATTCCATTACAATGTCATAATGCAAAATTCCATTATGATGTCATAATGTAAAATTCCATTATGATGTCATAATGCAAAATTCCATTATGATGTCATAATGTAAAATTCCATTATGATGTCATAATGCAAAATTCCATTATGATGTCATAATGTAAAATTCCATTACGATGTCATAATGTAACATTCCATTATGATGTCATAATGCAAAATTCCATTATGATGTCATAATGTGACATTCCATTATGATGTCATAATGTAACATTCCATTATGATGTCATAATGCAAAATTCCATTATGATGTCATAATGTAAAATTCCATTATGATGTCATAATGAAAAAATTCCATTATGATGTCATAATGCAACATTCCATTATGATGTCATAATGCAAAATTCCATTATGATGTCATAATGCAACATTCCATTATGATGTCATAATGCAAAATTCCATTATGATGTCATAATGCAAAATTCCATTATGATGTCATAATGTAAAAATTTTATTATGATATCATAATGCAAAATTCCATTATGATGTCATAATGTAAAATTCCATTATGATGTCATAATGTAAAATTCCATTATGATGTCATAATGCAAAATTTCATTATGATGTCATAATGTAAAAATTCCATTATGATGGCATAATGCAAAATTCCATTATGATGTCATAATGTAAAATTCCATTATGATGTCATAATGTAAAATTCCATTATGATGTCATAATGTAAAATTCCATTATGATGTCATAATGTAAAATTCCATTATGATGTCATAATGCAACATTCCATTATGATGTCATATTGCAGCATTCCATTATGATGTCATAATGTAAAATTCCATTATGATGTCGTAATGCAACATTCCATTATGATGTCATAATCTAAAATTCCATTATGATGTCGTAATGCAACATTCCATTATGATGTCATAATGTAAAATTCCATTATGATGTCATAATGCAACATTCCATTATGATGTCATAATGTAAAATTCCATTATGATGTCATAATGCAACATTCCATTATGATGTCATAATGTAAAATTCCATTATGATGTCATAATGCAACATTCCATTATGATGTCATAATGCAACATTCCATTAAGATTTCATAATGCAACATTCCATTATGATGTCATAATGCAAAATCCCATTATGATGTCATAATGCAAAATTCCATTATGACGTCATAATGTAAAAATTCCATTACGATGTCATAATGCAAAATTCCATTATGATGTCATAATGTAAAAATTCCATTATTATGTCATAATGTAAAATTCCATTATGATGTCATAATGCAAAATTCCATTATGATGTCATAATGTAAAATTCCATTATGATGTCATAATGCAAAATTCCATTATGATGTCATAATGTAAAATTCCATTACGATGTCATAATGTAACATTCCATTATGATGTCATAATGCAAAATTCCATTATGATGTCATAATGTGACATTCCATTATGATGTCATAATGCAAAATTCCATTATGATGTCATAATGTGACATTCCATTATGATGTCATAATGTAACATTCCATTATGATGTCATAATGCAAAATTCCATTATGATGTCATAATGTGACATTCCATTATGATGTCATAATGCAAAATTCCATTATGACGTCATAATGTAAAAATTCCATTACGATGTCATAATGCAACATTCCATTATGATGTCATAATGTAAAAATTCCATTACAATGTCATAATGCAAAATTCCATTATGATGTCATAATGTAAAATTCCATTATGATGTCATAATGCAAAATTCCATTATGATGTCATAATGTAAAATTCCATTACGATGTCATAATGTAACATTCCATTATGATGTCATAATGCAAAATTCCATTATGATGTCATAATGTGACATTCCATTATGATGTCATAATGTAACATTCCATTATGATGTCATAATGCAAAATTCCATTATGATGTCATAATGTAAAATTCCATTATGATGTCATAATGAAAAAATTCCATTATGATGTCATAATGCAACATTCCATTATGATGTCATAATGCAAAATTCCATTATGATGTCATAATGCAACATTCCATTATGATGTCATAATGCAAAATTCCATTATGATGTCATAATGCAAAATTCCATTATGATGTCATAATGTAAAAAATTTATTATGATATCATAATGCAAAATTCCATTATGATGTCATAATGTAAAATTCCATTATGATGTCATAATGTAAAATTCCATTATGATGTCATAATGCAAAATTTCATTATGATGTCATAATGTAAAAATTCCATTATGATGTCATAATGCAAAATTTCATTATGATGTCATAATGTAAAAATTCCATTATGATGGCATAATGCAAAATTCCATTATGATGTCATAATGTAAAATTCCATTATGATGTCATAATGTAAAATTCCATTATGATGTCATAATGCAACATTCCATTATGATGTCATATTGCAGCATTCCATTATGATGTCATAATGTAAAATTCCATTATGATGTCGTAATGCAACATTCCATTATGATGTCATAATCTAAAATTCCATTATGATGTCGTAATGCAACATTCCATTATGATGTCATAATGTAAAATTCCATTATGATGTCATAATGCAACATTCCATTATGATGTCATAATGTAAAATTCCATTATGATGTCATAATGCAACATTCCATTATGATGTCATAATGTAAAATTCCATTATGATGTCATAATGCAACATTCCATTATGATGTCATAATGCAACATTCGATTAAGATTTCATAATGCAACATTCCATTATGATGTCATAATGCAAAATCCCATTATGATGTCATAATGCAAAATTCCATTATGACGTCATAATGTAAAAATTCCATTACGATGTCATAATGCAAAATTCCATTATGATGTCATAATGTAAAAATTCCATTACAATGTCATAATGCAAAATTCCATTATTATGTCATAATGTAAAATTCCATTATGATGTCATAATGCAAAATTCCATTATGATGTCATAATGTAAAATTCCATTATGATGTCATAATGCAAAATTCCATTATGATGTCATAATGTAAAATTCCATTACGATGTCATAATGTAACATTCCATTATGATGTCATAATGCAAAATTCCATTATGATGTCATAATGTGACATTCCATTATGATGTCATAATGTAACATTCCATTATGATGTCATAATGCAAAATTCCATTATGATGTCATAATGTAAAATTCCATTATGATGTCATAATGAAAAAATTCCATTATGATGTCATAATGCAACATTCCATTATGATGTCATAATGCAAAATTCCATTATGATGTCATAATGTAAAAATTTTATTATGATATCATAATGCAAAATTCCATTATGATGTCATAATGTAAAAATCCATTATGATGTCATAATGTAAAAATTCCATTATGATGGCATAATGCAAAATTCCATTATGATGTCATAATGTAAAATTCCATTATGATGTCATAATGTAAAATTCCATTATGATGTCATAATGCAACATTCCATTATGATGTCATAATGCAGCATTCCATTATGATGTCATAATGTAAAATTCCATTATGATGTCGTAATGCAACATTCCATTATGATGTCATAATGCAAAATTCCATTATGATGTCGTAATGCAACATTCCATTATGATGTCATAATGTAAAATTCCATTATGATGTCATAATGCAACATTCCATTATGATGTCATAATGTAAAATTCCATTATGATGTCATAATGCAACATTCCATTATGATGTCATAATGCAAAATTCCATTATGATGTCATAATGTAAAATTCCATTATGATGTCATAATGCAAAATTCCATTATGATGTCATAATGTAAAATTCCATTATGATGTCATAATGCAAAATTCCATTATGATGTCATAATGTAAAATTCCATTACGATGTCATAATGTAACATTCCATTATGATGTCATAATGCAAAATTCCATTATGATGTCATAATGTAAAAATTCCATTATTATGGCATAATGCAAAATTCCATTATGATGTCATAATGTAAAAATTCCATTATGATGTCATAATGCAAAATTCCATTATGATGTCATAATGCAAAATTCCATTATGATGTCATAATGCAACATTCCATTATGATGGCTAATGTAAAATTCCATTATGATGTAATAATGCAACATTCCATTATGATGTCATAATGTAAAATTCCATTATGATGGCATAATGCAAAATTCCATTATGATGTCATAATGTAAAATTCCATTATGATGTCATAATGTAAAATTCCATTATGATGTCATAATGCAACATTCCATTATGATGTCATATTGCAGCATTCCATTATGATGTCATAATGTAAAATTCCATTATGATGTCGTAATGCAACATTCCATTATGATGTCATAATGTAAAATTCCATTATGATGTCGTAATGCAACATTCCATTATGATGTCATAATGTAAAATTCCATTATGATGTCATAATGCAACATTCCATTATGATGTCATAATGTAAAATTCCATTATGATGTCATAATGCAAAATTCCATTATGATGTCATAATGTAAAATTCCATTATGATGTCATAATGCAAAATTCCATTATGATGTCATAATGTAAAATTCCATTATGATGTCATAATGCAAAATTCCATTATGATGTCATAATGTAAAATTCCATTACGATGTCATAATGTAACATTCCATTATGATGTCATAATGCAAAATTCCATTATGATGTCATAATGTGACATTCCATTATGATGTCATAATGTAACATTCCATTATGATGTCATAATGCAAAATTCCATTATGATGTCATAATGTAAAATTCCATTATGATGTCATAATGAAAAAATTCCATTATGATGTCATAATGCAACATTCCATTATGATGTCATAATGCAAAATTCCATTATGATGTCATAATGCAACATTCCATTATGATGTCATAATGCAAAATTCCATTATGATGTCATAATGCAAAATTCCATTATGATGTCATAATGTAAAAATTTTATTATGATATCATAATGCAAAATTCCATTATGATGTCATAATGTAAAATTCCATTATGATGTCATAATGTAAAATTCCATTATGATGTCATAATGCAAAATTTCATTATGATGTCATAATGTAAAAATTCCATTATGATGGCATAATGCAAAATTCCATTATGATGTCATAATGTAAAATTCCATTATGATGTCATAATGTAAAATTCCATTATGATGTCATAATGCAACATTCCATTATGATGTCATATTGCAGCATTCCATTATGATGTCATAATGTAAAATTCCATTATGATGTCGTAATGCAACATTCCATTATGATGTCATAATCTAAAATTCCATTATGATGTCGTAATGCAACATTCCATTATGATGTCATAATGTAAAATTCCATTATGATGTCATAATGCAACATTCCATTATGATGTCATAATGTAAAATTCCATTATGATGTCATAATGCAACATTCCATTATGATGTCATAATGTAAAATTCCATTATGATGTCATAATGCAACATTCCATTATGATGTCATAATGCAAAATTCCTTTATGATGTCATAATGCAACATTCCATTATGATGGCATAATGTAAAATTCCATTATGATGTCATAATGCAAAATTCCATTATGACGTCATAATGTAAAAATTCCATTACGATGTCATAATGCAAAATTCCATTATGATGTCATAATGTAAAAATTCCATTACAATGTCATAATGCAAAATTCCATTATTATGTCATAATGTAAAATTCCATTATGATGTCATAATGCAAAATTCCATTATGATGTCATAATGTAAAATTCCATTATGATGTCATAATGCAAAATTCCATTATGATGTCATAATGTAAAATTCCATTACGATGTCATAATGTAACATTCCATTATGATGTCATAATGCAAAATTCCATTATGATGTCATAATGTGACATTCCATTATGATGTCATAATGTAACATTCCATTATGATGTCATAATGCAAAATTCCATTATGATGTCATAATGTAAAATTCCATTATGATGTCATAATGAAAAAATTCCATTATGATGTCATAATGCAACATTCCATTATGATGTCATAATGCAAAATTCCATTATGATGTCATAATGTAAAAATTTTATTATGATATCATAATGCAAAATTCCATTATGATGTCATAATGTAAAATTCCATTATGATGTCATAATGTAAAAATTCCATTATGATGGCATAATGCAAAATTCCATTATGATGTCATAATGTAAAATTCCATTATGATGTCATAATGTAAAATTCCATTATGATGTCATAATGCAACATTCCATTATGATGTCATAATGCAGCATTCCATTATGATGTCATAATGTAAAATTCCATTATGATGTCGTAATGCAACATTCCATTATGATGTCATAATGCAAAATTCCATTATGATGTCGTAATGCAACATTCCATTATGATGTCATAATGTAAAATTCCATTATGATGTCATAATGCAACATTCCATTATGATGTCATAATGTAAAATTCCATTATGATGTCATAATGCAACATTCCATTATGATGTCATAATGCAAAATTCCATTATGATGTCATAATGTAAAATTCCATTATGATGTCATAATGCAAAATTCCATTATGATGTCATAATGTAAAATTCCATTATGATGTCATAATGCAAAATTCCATTATGATGTCATAATGTAAAATTCCATTACGATGTCATAATGTAACATTCCATTATGATGTCATAATGCAAAATTCCATTATGATGTCATAATGTAAAAATTCCATTATTATGGCATAATGCAAAATTCCATTATGATGTCATAATGTAAAAATTCCATTATGATGTCATAATGCAAAATTCCATTATGATGTCATAATGCAAAATTCCATTATGATGTCATAATGCAACATTCCATTATGATGGCTAATGTAAAATTCCATTATGATGTAATAATGCAACATTCCATTATGATGTCATAATGTAAAATTCCATTATGATGTCATAATGCAACATTCCATTATCATGTCTTAATGTAACATTCCATTATGATGTCATAATGCAAAATTCCATTATGATGTCATAATGTAAAAATTTTATTATGATATCATAATGCAAAATTCCATTATGATGTCATAATGTAAAATTCCATTATGATGTCATAATGTAAAATTCCATTATGATGTCATAATGCAAAATTCCATTATGATGTCATAATGTAAAAATTCCATTATGATGGCATAATGCAAAATTCCATTATGATGTCATAATGTAAAATTCCATTATGATGTCATAATGTAAAATTCCATTATGATGTCATAATGCAACATTCCATTATGATGTCATATTGCAGCATTCCATTATGATGTCATAATGTAAAATTCCATTATGATGTCGTAATGCAACATTCCATTATGATGTCATAATCTAAAATTCCATTATGATGTCGTAATGCAACATTCCATTATGATGTCATAATGTAAAATTCCATTATGATGTCATAATGCAACATTCCATTATGATGTCATAATGTAAAATTCCATTATGATGTCATAATGCAACATTCCATTATGATGTCATAATGTAAAATTCCATTATGATGTCATAATGCAACATTCCATTATGATGTCATAATGCAACATTCCATTAAGATTTCATAATGCAACATTCCATTATGATGTCATAATGCAAAATCCCATTATGATGTCATAATGCAAAATTCCATTATGACGTCATAATGTAAAAATTCCATTACGATGTCATAATGCAAAATTCCATTATGATGTCATAATGTAAAAATTCCATTACAATGTCATAATGCAAAATTCCATTATTATGTCATAATGTAAAATTCCATTATGATGTCATAATGCAAAATTCCATTATGATGTCATAATGTAAAATTCCATTATGATGTCATAATGCAAAATTCCATTATGATGTCATAATGTAAAATTCCATTACGATGTCATAATGTAACATTCCATTATGATGTCATAATGCAAAATTCCATTATGATGTCATAATGTGACATTCCATTATGATGTCATAATGTAACATTCCATTATGATGTCATAATGCAAAATTCCATTATGATGTCATAATGTAAAATTCCATTATGATGTCATAATGAAAAAATTCCATTATGATGTCATAATGCAACATTCCATTATGATGTCATAATGCAAAATTCCATTATGATGTCATAATGTAAAAATTTTATTATGATATCATAATGCAAAATTCCATTATGATGTCATAATGTAAAATTCCATTATGATGTCATAATGTAAAAATTCCATTATGATGGCATAATGCAAAATTCCATTATGATGTCATAATGTAAAATTCCATTATGATGTCATAATGTAAAATTCCATTATGATGTCATAATGCAACATTCCATTATGATGTCATAATGCAGCATTCCATTATGATGTCATAATGTAAAATTCCATTATGATGTCGTAATGCAACATTCCATTATGATGTCATAATGCAAAATTCCATTATGATGTCGTAATGCAACATTCCAT
This sequence comes from Eleutherodactylus coqui, assembly GCF_035609145.1. Taxonomy (NCBI): domain Eukaryota; kingdom Metazoa; phylum Chordata; class Amphibia; order Anura; family Eleutherodactylidae; genus Eleutherodactylus; species Eleutherodactylus coqui. The sequence goes on along the minus strand of NW_027102181.1, from coordinate 101,526 downwards.
TATGATGTCATAATGTAAAATTCCATTATGATGTCATAATGCAACATTCCATTATGATGTCATAATGTAAAATTCCATTATGATGTCATAATGCAACATTCCATTATGATGTCATAATGCAAAATTCCATTATGATGTCATAATGTAAAATTCCATTATGATGTCATAATGCAAAATTCCATTATGATGTCATAATGTAAAATTCCATTATGATGTCATAATGCAAAATTCCATTATGATGTCATAATGTAAAATTCCATTACGATGTCATAATGTAACATTCCATTATGATGTCATAATGCAAAATTCCATTATGATGTCATAATGTAAAAATTCCATTATTATGGCATAATGCAAAATTCCATTATGATGTCATAATGTAAAAATTCCATTATGATGTCATAATGCAAAATTCCATTATGATGTCATAATGCAAAATTCCATTATGATGTCATAATGCAACATTCCATTATGATGGCTAATGTAAAATTCCATTATGATGTAATAATGTAACATTCCATTATGATGTCATAATGTAAAATTCCATTATGATGTCATAATGCAACATTCCATTATCATGTCTTAATGTAACATTCCATTATGATGTCATAATGCAAAATTCCATTATGATGTCATAATGTAAAAATTTTATTATGATATCATAATGCAAAATTCCATTATGATGTCATAATGTAAAATTCCATTATGATGTCATAATGTAAAATTCCATTATGATGTCATAATGCAAAATTCCATTATGATGTCATAATGTAAAAATTCCATTATGATGGCATAATGCAAAATTCCATTATGATGTCATAATGTAAAATTCCATTATGATGTCATAATGTAAAATTCCATTATGATGTCATAATGCAACATTCCATTATGATGTCATATTGCAGCATTCCATTATGATGTCATAATGTAAAATTCCATTATGATGTCGTAATGCAACATTCCATTATGATGTCATAATGTAAAATTCCATTATGATGTCGTAATGCAACATTCCATTATGATGTCATAATGTAAAATTCCATTATGATGTCATAATGCAACATTCCATTATGATGTCATAATGTAAAATTCCATTATGATGTCATAATGCAAAATTCCATTATGATGTCATAATGTAAAATTCCATTATGATGTCATAATGCAAAATTCCATTATGATGTCATAATGTAAAAATTCTATTATGATGTCATAATGCAAAATTCCATTATGATGCCATAATGTAAAAATTGAATTATGATGTCATAATGCAACATTCTATTATGAAGTCATAATGTAACATTCCATTATGATGTCATAATGCAAAATTCCATTATGATGTCATAATGCAACATTCCATTATGATGTCATAATGCAACATTCCATTATGATGTCATAATGTAAAAATGCCATTATGATGTCATAATGCAACTTTCCGTTATGATGTCATAATGTAAAAATTCCATTATGATGTCATAATGCAACATTCCGTTATGATGTCATAATGCAAAATTCCATTATGATGTCATAATGTAAAAATTCCATTATGATGTCATAATGCAACATTCCGTTATGATGTCATAATGCAGAATTCCATTATGATGTCATAATGAAAAATTCCATTATGATGTCATAATGCAACATTCCATTATGATGTCATAATGCAAAATTCCATTATGATGTCATAATGCAACATTCCATTATGATGGCATAATGTAAAATTCCATTATGATGTAATAATGCAACATTCCATTATGATGTCATAATGTAAAATTCCATTATGATGTCATAATGCAACATTCCATTATCATGTCATAATGTAACATTCCATTATGATGTCATAATGCAAAATTCCATTATGATGTCATAATGTAAAAATTTTATTATGATATCATAATGCAAAATTCCATTATGATGTCATAATGTAAAATTCCATTATGATGTCATAATGTAAAATTCCATTATGATGTCATAATGCAAAATTCCATTATGATGTCATAATGTAAAAATTCCATTATGATGGCATAATGCAAAATTCCATTATGATGTCATAATGTAAAATTCCATTATGATGTCATAATGTAAAATTCCATTATGATGTCATAATGCAACATTCCATTATGATGTCATAATGCAGCATTCCATTATGATGTCATAATGTAAAATTCCATTATGATGTCGTAATGCAACATTCCATTATGATGTCATAATGTAAAATTCCATTATGATGTCATAATGCAACATTCCATTATGATGTCATAATGTAAAATTCCATTATGATGTCATAATGCAACATTCCATTATGATGTCATAATGTAAAATTCCATTATGATGTCATAATGCAACATTCCATTAAGATGTCATAATGCAGCATTCCATTATGATGTCATAATGCAAAATTCCATTATGATGTCATAATGCAACATTCCATTATGATGGCATAATGTAAAATTCCATTATGATGTAATAATGCAACATTCCATTATGATGTCATAATGTAAAATTCCATTATGATGTCATAATGCAACATTCCATTATCATGTCATAATGTAACATTCCATTATGATGTCATAATGCAAAATTCCATTATGATGTAATAATGTAAAAATGTTATTATGATATCATAATGCAAAATTCCATTATGATGTCATAATGTAAAATTCCATTATGATGTCATAATGTAAAATTCCATTATGATGTCAAAATGCAAAATTCCATTATGATGTCATAATGCAAAATTCCATTATGATGTCATAATGTAAAATTCCATTACGATGTCATAATGTAACATTCCATTATGATGTCATAATGCAAAATTCCATTATGATGTCATAATGTAAAAATTCCATTATTATGGCATAATGCAAAATTCCATTATGATGTCATAATGTAAAAATTCCATTATGATGGCATAATGCAAAATTCCATTATGATGTCATAATGCTACATTCCATTATGATGTCATAATGCAACATTCCATTATGATGGCTAATGTAAAATTCCATTATGATGTAATAATGCAACATTCCATTATGATGTCATAATGTAAAATTCCATTATGATGTCATAATGCAACATTCCATTATGATGTCATAATGTAACATTCCATCATGATGTAATATGGAAAATTCCATTATGATGTCATAATGTAAAAATTTTATTATGATATCATAATGCAAAATTCCATTATGATGTCATAATGTAAAATTCCATTATGATGTCATAATGTAAAATTCCATTATGATGTCATAATGCAAAATTCCATTATGATGTCATAATGTAAAAATTCCATTATGATGGCATAATGCAAAATTCCATTATGATGTCATAATGTAAAATTCCATTATGATGTCATAATGTAAAATTCCATTATGATGTCATAATGCAACATTCCATTATGATGTCGTAATGCAACATTCCATTATGATGTCATAATGTAAAATTCCATTATGATGTCGTAATGCAACATTCCATTATGATGTCATAATGTAAAATTTCATTATGATGTCATAATGCAACATTCCATTATGATGTCATAATGTAAAATTCCATTATGATGTCATAATGCAACATTCCATTATGATGTCATAATGTAAAATTCCATTATGATGTCATAATGCAACTTTCCGTTATGATGTCATAATGTAAAAATTCCATTATGATGTCATAATGCAACATTCCGTTATGATGTCATAATGCAAAATTCCATTATGATGTCATAATGTAAAAATTCCATTATGATGTCATAATGCAACATTCCGTTATGATGTCATAATGCAGAATTCCATTATGATGTCATAATGAAAAATTCCATTATGATGTCATAATGCAACATTCCATTATGATGTCATAATGCAAAATTCCATTATGATGTCATAATGCAACATTCCATTATGATGGCATAATGTAAAATTCCATTATGATGTAATAATGCAACATTCCATTATGATGTCATAATGTAAAATTCCATTATGATGTCATAATGCAACATTCCATTATCATGTCATAATGTAACATTCCATTATGATGTCATAATGCAAAATTCCATTATGATGTCATAATGTAAAAATTTTATTATGATATCATAATGCAAAATTCCATTATGATGTCATAATGTAAAATTCCATTATGATGTCATAATGTAAAATTCCATTATGATGTCATAATGCAAAATTCCATTATGATGTCATAATGTAAAAATTCCATTATGATGGCATAATGCAAAATTCCATTATGATGTCATAATGTAAAATTCCATTATGATGTCATAATGTAAAATTCCATTATGATGTCATAATGCAACATTCCATTATGATGTCATAATGCAGCATTCCATTATGATGTCATAATGTAAAATTCCATTATGATGTCGTAATGCAACATTCCATTATGATGTCATAATGTAAAATTCCATTATGATGTCATAATGCAACATTCCATTATGATGTCATAATGTAAAATTCCATTATGATGTCATAATGCAACATTCCATTATGATGTCATAATGTAAAATTCCATTATGATGTCATAATGCAACATTCCATTAAGATGTCATAATGCAGCATTCCATTATGATGTCATAATGCAAAATTCCATTATGATGTCATAATGCAACATTCCATTATGATGGCATAATGTAAAATTCCATTATGATGTAATAATGCAACATTCCATTATGATGTCATAATGTAAAATTCCATTATGATGTCATAATGCAACATTCCATTATCATGTCATAATGTAACATTCCATTATGATGTCATAATGCAAAATTCCATTATGATGTAATAATGTAAAAATGTTATTATGATATCATAATGCAAAATTCCATTATGATGTCATAATGTAAAATTCCATTATGATGTCATAATGTAAAATTCCATTATGATGTCATAATGCAAAATTCCATTATGATGTCATAATGCAAAATTCCATTATGATGTCATAATGTAAAATTCCATTACGATGTCATAATGTAACATTCCATTATGATGTCATAATGCAAAATTCCATTATGATGTCATAATGTAAAAATTCCATTATTATGGCATAATGCAAAATTCCATTATGATGTCATAATGTAAAAATTCCATTATGATGTCATAATGCAAAATTCCATTATGATGTCATAATGCTACATTCCATTATGATGTCATAATGCAACATTCCATTATGATGGCTAATGTAAAATTCCATTATGATGTAATAATGCAACATTCCATTATGATGTCATAATGTAAAATTCCATTATGATGTCATAATGCAACATTCCATTATGATGTCATAATGTAACATTCCATCATGATGTAATATGGAAAATTCCATTATGATGTCATAATGTAAAAATTTTATTATGATATCATAATGCAAAATTCCATTATGATGTCATAATGTAAAATTCCATTATGATGTCATAATGTAAAATTCCATTATGATGTCATAATGCAAAATTCCATTATGATGTCATAATGTAAAAATTCCATTATGATGGCATAATGCAAAATTCCATTATGATGTCATAATGTAAAATTCCATTATGATGTCATAATGTAAAATTCCATTATGATGTCATAATGCAACATTCCATTATGATGTCGTAATGCAACATTCCATTATGATGTCATAATGTAAAATTCCATTATGATGTCGTAATGCAACATTCCATTATGATGTCATAATGTAAAATTCCATTATGATGTCATAATGTAAAATTCCATTATGATGTCATAATGCAAAATTCCATTATGATGTCATAATGTAAAAATTCCATTATGATGGCATAATGCAAAATTCCATTATGATGTCATAATGTAAAATTCCATTATGATGTCATAATGTAAAATTCCATTATGATGTCATAATGCAACATTCCATTATGATGTCATAATGCAGCATTCCATTATGATGTCATAATGTAAAATTCCATTATGATGTCGTAATGCAACATTCCATTATGATGTCATAATGTAAAATTCCATTATGATGTCATAATGCAACATTCCATTATGATGTCATAATGTAAAATTCCATTATGATGTCATAATGCAACATTCCATTATGATGTCATAATGTAAAATTCCATTATGATGTCATAATGCAACATTCCATTAAGATGTCATAATGCAGCATTCCATTATGATGTCATAATGCAAAATTCCATTATGATGTCATAATGCAACATTCCATTATGATGGCATAATGTAAAATTCAATTATGATGTAATAATGCAACATTCCATTATGATGTCATAATGTAAAATTCCATTATGATGTCATAATGCAACATTCCATTATCATGTCATAATGTAACATTCCATTATGATGTCATAATGCAAAATTCCATTATGATGTCATAATGTAAAAATGTTATTATGATATCATAATGCAAAATTCCATTATGATGTCATAATGTAAAATTCCATTATGATGTCATAATGTAAAATTCCATTATGATGTCATAATGCAAAATTCCATTATGATGTCATAATGCAAAATTCCATTATGATGTCATAATGTAAAATTCCATTACGATGTCATAATGTAACATTCCATTATGATGTCATAATGCAAAATTCCATTATGATGTCATAATGTAAAAATTCCATTATTATGGCATAATGCAAAATTCCATTATGATGTCATAATGTAAAAATTCCATTATGATGTCATAATGCAAAATTCCATTATGATGTCATAATGCTACATTCCATTATGATGTCATAATGCAACATTCCATTATGATGGCTAATGTAAAATTCCATTATGATGTAATAATGCAACATTCCATTATGATGTCATAATGTAAAATTCCATTATGATGTCATAATGCAACATTCCATTATGATGTCATAATGTAACATTCCATCATGATGTAATATGGAAAATTCCATTATGATGTCATAATGTAAAAATTTTATTATGATATCATAATGCAAAATTCCATTATGATGTCATAATGTAAAATTCCATTATGATGTCATAATGTAAAATTCCATTATGATGTCATAATGCAAAATTCCATTATGATGTCATAATGTAAAAATTCCATTATGATGGCATAATGCAAAATTCCATTATGATGTCATAATGTAAAATTCCATTATGATGTCATAATGTAAAATTCCATTATGATGTCATAATGCAACATTCCATTATGATGTCATATTGCAGCATTCCATTATGATGTCATAATGTAAAATTCCATTATGATGTCGTAATGCAACATTCCATTATGATGTCATAATGTAAAATTCCATTATGATGTCGTAATGCAACATTCCATTATGATGTCATAATGTAAAATTTCATTATGATGTCATAATGCAACATTCCATTATGATGTCATAATGTAAAATTCCATTATGATGTCATAATGCAACATTCCATTATGATGTCATAATGTAAAATTCCATTATGATGTCATAATGCAACATTCCATTATGATGTCATAATGCAACATTCCATTAAGATTTCATAATGCAACATTCCATTATGATGTCATAATGCAAAATCCCATTATGAGGTCATAATGCAAAATTCCATTACGACGTCATAATGTAAAAATTCCATTACGATGTCATAATGCAACATTCCATTATGATGTCATAATGTAAAAATTCCATTACAATGTCATAATGCAAAATTCCATTATGATGTCATAATGTAAAATTCCATTATGATGTCATAATGCAAAATTCCATTATGATGTCATAATGTAAAATTCGATTATGATGTCATAATGCAAAATTCCATTATGATGTCATAATGTAAAATTCCATTATGATGTCATAATGTAACATTCCATTATGATGTCATAATGCAAAATTCCATTATGATGTCATAATGTGACATTCCATTATGATGTCATAATGTAACATTCCATTATGATGTCATAATGCAAAATTCCATTATGATGTCATAATGTAAAATTCCATTATGATGTCATAATGTAAAAATTCCATTATGATGTCATAATGCAAAATTCCATTACGATGTCATAATGTAACATTCCATTATGATGTCATAATGCAAAATTCCATTATGATGTCATAATGTAAAAATTCCATTATTATGGCATAATGCAAAATTCCATTATGATGTCATAATGTAAAAATTCCATTATGATGTCATAATGCAAAATTCCATTATGATGTCATAATGCAAAATTCCATTATGATGTCATAATGCAACATTCCATTATGATGGCTAATGTAAAATTCCATTATGATGTAATAATGCAACATTCCATTATGATGTCATAATGTAAAATTCCATTATGATGTCATAATGCAACATTCCATTATCATGTCTTAATGTAACATTCCATTATGATGTCATAATGCAAAATTCCATTATGATGTCATAATGTAAAAATTTTATTATGATATCATAATGCAAAATTCCATTATGATGTCATAATGTAAAATTCCATTATGATGTCATAATGTAAAATTCCATTATGATGTCATAATGCAAAATTCCATTATGATGTCATAATGTAAAAATTCCATTATGATGGCATAATGCAAAATTCCATTATGATGTCATAATGTAAAATTCCATTATGATGTCATAATGTAAAATTCCATTATGATGTCATAATGCAACATTCCATTATGATGTCATATTGCAGCATTCCATTATGATGTCATAATGTAAAATTCCATTATGATGTCGTAATGCAACATTCCATTATGATGTCATAATGTAAAAATGTTATTATGATATCATAATGCAAAATTCCATTATGATGTCATAATGTAAAATTCCATTATGATGTCATAATGTAAAATTCCATTATGATGTCATAATGCAAAATTCCATTATGATGTCATAATGCAAAATTCCATTATGATGTCATAATGTAAAATTCCATTACGATGTCATAATGTAACATTCCATTATGATGTCATAATGCAAAATTCCATTATGATGTCATAATGTAAAAATTCCATTATTATGGCATAATGCAAAATTCCATTATGATGTCATAATGTAAAAATTCCATTATGATGTCATAATGCAAAATTCCATTATGATGTCATAATGCTACATTCCATTATGATGTCATAATGCAACATTCCATTATGATGGCTAATGTAAAATTCCATTATGATGTAATAATGCAACATTCCATTATGATGTCATAATGTAAAATTCCATTATGATGTCATAATGCAACATTCCATTATGATGTCATAATGTAACATTCCATCATGATGTAATATGGAAAATTCCATTATGATGTCATAATGTAAAAATTTTAATATGATATCATAATGCAAAATTCCATTATGATGTCATAATGTAAAATTCCATTATGATGTCATAATGTAAAATTCCATTATGATGTCATAATGCAAAATTCCATTATGATGTCATAATGTAAAAATTCCATTATGATGGCATAATGCAAAATTCCATTATGATGTCATAATGTAAAATTCCATTATGATGTCATAATGTAAAATTCCATTATGATGTCATAATGCAACATTCCATTATGATGTCATATTGCAGCATTCCATTATGATGTCATAATGTAAAATTCCATTATGATGTCGTAATGCAACATTCCATTATGATGTCATAATGTAAAATTCCATTATGATGTCGTAATGCAACACTCCATTATGATGTCATAATGTAAAATTTCATTATGATGTCATAATGCAACATTCCATTATGATGTCATAATGTAAAATTCCATTATGATGTCATAATGCAACATTCCATTATGATGTCATAATGTAAAATTCCATTATGATGTCATAATGCAACATTCCATTATGATGTCATAATGCAACATTCCATTAAGATTTCATAATGCAACATTCCATTATGATGTCATAATGCAAAATCCCATTATGAGGTCATAATGCAAAATTCCATTACAATGTCATAATGCAAAATTCCATTATGATGTCATAATGTAAAATTCCATTATGATGTCATAATGCAAAATTCCATTATGATGTCATAATGTAAAATTCCATTATGATGTCATAATGCAAAATTCCATTATGATGTCATAATGTAAAATTCCATTACGATGTCATAATGTAACATTCCATTATGATGTCATAATGCAAAATTCCATTATGATGTCATAATGTGACATTCCATTATGATGTCATAATGTAACATTCCATTATGATGTCATAATGCAAAATTCCATTATGATGTCATAATGTAAAATTCCATTATGATGTCATAATGAAAAAATTCCATTATGATGTCATAATGCAACATTCCATTATGATGTCATAATGCAAAATTCCATTATGATGTCATAATGCAACATTCCATTATGATGTCATAATGCAAAATTCCATTATGATGTCATAATGCAAAATTCCATTATGATGTCATAATGTAAAAATTTTATTATGATATCATAATGCAAAATTCCATTATGATGTCATAATGTAAAATTCCATTATGATGTCATAATGTAAAATTCCATTATGATGTCATAATGCAAAATTTCATTATGATGTCATAATGTAAAAATTCCATTATGATGGCATAATGCAAAATTCCATTATGATGTCATAATGTAAAATTCCATTATGATGTCATAATGTAAAATTCCATTATGATGTCATAATGTAAAATTCCATTATGATGTCATAATGTAAAATTCCATTATGATGTCATAATGCAACATTCCATTATGATGTCATATTGCAGCATTCCATTATGATGTCATAATGTAAAATTCCATTATGATGTCGTAATGCAACATTCCATTATGATGTCATAATCTAAAATTCCATTATGATGTCGTAATGCAACATTCCATTATGATGTCATAATGTAAAATTCCATTATGATGTCATAATGCAACATTCCATTATGATGTCATAATGTAAAATTCCATTATGATGTCATAATGCAACATTCCATTATGATGTCATAATGTAAAATTCCATTATGATGTCATAATGCAACATTCCATTATGATGTCATAATGCAACATTCCATTAAGATTTCATAATGCAACATTCCATTATGATGTCATAATGCAAAATCCCATTATGATGTCATAATGCAAAATTCCATTATGACGTCATAATGTAAAAATTCCATTACGATGTCATAATGCAAAATTCCATTATGATGTCATAATGTAAAAATTCCATTATTATGTCATAATGTAAAATTCCATTATGATGTCATAATGCAAAATTCCATTATGATGTCATAATGTAAAATTCCATTATGATGTCATAATGCAAAATTCCATTATGATGTCATAATGTAAAATTCCATTACGATGTCATAATGTAACATTCCATTATGATGTCATAATGCAAAATTCCATTATGATGTCATAATGTGACATTCCATTATGATGTCATAATGCAAAATTCCATTATGATGTCATAATGTGACATTCCATTATGATGTCATAATGTAACATTCCATTATGATGTCATAATGCAAAATTCCATTATGATGTCATAATGTGACATTCCATTATGATGTCATAATGCAAAATTCCATTATGACGTCATAATGTAAAAATTCCATTACGATGTCATAATGCAACATTCCATTATGATGTCATAATGTAAAAATTCCATTACAATGTCATAATGCAAAATTCCATTATGATGTCATAATGTAAAATTCCATTATGATGTCATAATGCAAAATTCCATTATGATGTCATAATGTAAAATTCCATTACGATGTCATAATGTAACATTCCATTATGATGTCATAATGCAAAATTCCATTATGATGTCATAATGTGACATTCCATTATGATGTCATAATGTAACATTCCATTATGATGTCATAATGCAAAATTCCATTATGATGTCATAATGTAAAATTCCATTATGATGTCATAATGAAAAAATTCCATTATGATGTCATAATGCAACATTCCATTATGATGTCATAATGCAAAATTCCATTATGATGTCATAATGCAACATTCCATTATGATGTCATAATGCAAAATTCCATTATGATGTCATAATGCAAAATTCCATTATGATGTCATAATGTAAAAAATTTATTATGATATCATAATGCAAAATTCCATTATGATGTCATAATGTAAAATTCCATTATGATGTCATAATGTAAAATTCCATTATGATGTCATAATGCAAAATTTCATTATGATGTCATAATGTAAAAATTCCATTATGATGTCATAATGCAAAATTTCATTATGATGTCATAATGTAAAAATTCCATTATGATGGCATAATGCAAAATTCCATTATGATGTCATAATGTAAAATTCCATTATGATGTCATAATGTAAAATTCCATTATGATGTCATAATGCAACATTCCATTATGATGTCATATTGCAGCATTCCATTATGATGTCATAATGTAAAATTCCATTATGATGTCGTAATGCAACATTCCATTATGATGTCATAATCTAAAATTCCATTATGATGTCGTAATGCAACATTCCATTATGATGTCATAATGTAAAATTCCATTATGATGTCATAATGCAACATTCCATTATGATGTCATAATGTAAAATTCCATTATGATGTCATAATGCAACATTCCATTATGATGTCATAATGTAAAATTCCATTATGATGTCATAATGCAACATTCCATTATGATGTCATAATGCAACATTCGATTAAGATTTCATAATGCAACATTCCATTATGATGTCATAATGCAAAATCCCATTATGATGTCATAATGCAAAATTCCATTATGACGTCATAATGTAAAAATTCCATTACGATGTCATAATGCAAAATTCCATTATGACGTCATAATGTAAAAATTCCATTACGATGTCATAATGCAAAATTCCATTATGATGTCATAATGTAAAAATTCCATTACAATGTCATAATGCAAAATTCCATTATTATGTCATAATGTAAAATTCCATTATGATGTCATAATGCAAAATTCCATTATGATGTCATAATGTAAAATTCCATTATGATGTCATAATGCAAAATTCCATTATGATGTCATAATGTAAAATTCCATTACGATGTCATAATGTAACATTCCATTATGATGTCATAATGCAAAATTCCATTATGATGTCATAATGTGACATTCCATTATGATGTCATAATGTAACATTCCATTATGATGTCATAATGCAAAATTCCATTATGATGTCATAATGTAAAATTCCATTATGATGTCATAATGAAAAAATTCCATTATGATGTCATAATGCAACATTCCATTATGATGTCATAATGCAAAATTCCATTATGATGTCATAATGTAAAAATTTTATTATGATATCATAATGCAAAATTCCATTATGATGTCATAATGTAAAAATCCATTATGATGTCATAATGTAAAAATTCCATTATGATGGCATAATGCAAAATTCCATTATGATGTCATAATGTAAAATTCCATTATGATGTCATAATGTAAAATTCCATTATGATGTCATAATGCAACATTCCATTATGATGTCATAATGCAGCATTCCATTATGATGTCATAATGTAAAATTCCATTATGATGTCGTAATGCAACATTCCATTATGATGTCATAATGCAAAATTCCATTATGATGTCGTAATGCAACATTCCATTATGATGTCATAATGTAAAATTCCATTATGATGTCATAATGCAACATTCCATTATGATGTCATAATGTAAAATTCCATTATGATGTCATAATGCAACATTCCATTATGATGTCATAATGCAAAATTCCATTATGATGTCATAATGTAAAATTCCATTATGATGTCATAATGCAAAATTCCATTATGATGTCATAATGTAAAATTCCATTATGATGTCATAATGCAAAATTCCATTATGATGTCATAATGTAAAATTCCATTACGATGTCATAATGTAACATTCCATTATGATGTCATAATGCAAAATTCCATTATGATGTCATAATGTAAAAATTCCATTATTATGGCATAATGCAAAATTCCATTATGATGTCATAATGTAAAAATTCCATTATGATGTCATAATGCAAAATTCCATTATGATGTCATAATGCAAAATTCCATTATGATGTCATAATGCAACATTCCATTATGATGGTTAATGTAAAATTCCATTATGATGTAATAATGCAACATTCCATTATGATGTCATAATGTAAAATTCCATTATGATGGCATAATGCAAAATTCCATTATGATGTCATAATGTAAAATTCCATTATGATGTCATAATGTAAAATTCCATTATGATGTCATAATGCAACATTCCATTATGATGTCATATTGCAGCATTCCATTATGATGTCATAATGTAAAATTCCATTATGATGTCGTAATGCAACATTCCATTATGATGTCATAATGTAAAATTCCATTATGATGTCGTAATGCAACATTCCATTATGATGTCATAATGTAAAATTCCATTATGATGTCATAATGCAACATTCCATTATGATGTCATAATGTAAAATTCCATTATGATGTCATAATGCAAAATTCCATTATGATGTCATAATGTAAAATTCCATTATGATGTCATAATGCAAAATTCCATTATGATGTCATAATGTAAAATTCCATTATGATGTCATAATGCAAAATTCCATTATGATGTCATAATGTAAAATTCCATTACGATGTCATAATGTAACATTCCATTATGATGTCATAATGCAAAATTCCATTATGATGTCATAATGTGACATTCCATTATGATGTCATAATGTAACATTCCATTATGATGTCATAATGCAAAATTCCATTATGATGTCATAATGTAAAATTCCATTATGATGTCATAATGAAAAAATTCCATTATGATGTCATAATGCAACATTCCATTATGATGTCATAATGCAAAATTCCATTATGATGTCATAATGCAACATTCCATTATGATGTCATAATGCAAAATTCCATTATGATGTCATAATGCAAAATTCCATTATGATGTCATAATGTAAAAATTTTATTATGATATCATAATGCAAAATTCCATTATGATGTCATAATGTAAAATTCCATTATGATGTCATAATGTAAAATTCCATTATGATGTCATAATGCAAAATTTCATTATGATGTCATAATGTAAAAATTCCATTATGATGGCATAATGCAAAATTCCATTATGATGTCATAATGTAAAATTCCATTATGATGTCATAATGTAAAATTCCATTATGATGTCATAATGCAACATTCCATTATGATGTCATATTGCAGCATTCCATTATGATGTCATAATGTAAAATTCCATTATGATGTCGTAATGCAACATTCCATTATGATGTCATAATCTAAAATTCCATCTTGATGTCGTAATGCAACATTCCATTATGATGTCATAATGTAAAATTCCATTATGATGTCATAATGCAACATTCCATTATGATGTCATAATGTAAAATTCCATTATGATGTCATAATGCAACATTCCATTATGATGTCATAATGTAAAATTCCATTATGATGTCATAATGCAACATTCCATTATGATGTCATAATGCAACAATCCATTAAGATTTCATAATGCAACATTCCATTATGATGTCATAATGCAAAATCCCATTATGATGTCATAATGCAAAATTCCATTATGACGTCATAATGTAAAAATTCCATTACGATGTCATAATGCAAAATTCCATTATGATGTCATAATGTAAAAATTCCATTACAATGTCATAATGCAAAATTCCATTATTATGTCATAATGTAAAATTCCATTATGATGTCATAATGCAAAATTCCATTATGATGTCATAATGTAAAATTCCATTATGATGTCATAATGCAAAATTCCATTATGATGTCATAATGTAAAATTCCATTACGATGTCATAATGTAACATTCCATTATGATGTCATAATGCAAAATTCCATTATGATGTCATAATGTGACATTCCATTATGATGTCATAATGTAACATTCCATTATGATGTCATAATGCAAAATTCCATTATGATGTCATAATGTAAAATTCCATTATGATGTCATAATGAAAAAATTCCATTATGATGTCATAATGCAACATTCCATTATGATGTCATAATGCAAAATTCCATTATGATGTCATAATGTAAAAATTTTATTATGATATCATAATGCAAAATTCCATTATGATGTCATAATGTAAAATTCCATTATGATGTCATAATGTAAAAATTCCATTATGATGGCATAATGCAAAATTCCATTATGATGTCATAATGTAAAATTCCATTATGATGTCATAATGTAAAATTCCATTATGATGTCATAATGCAACATTCCATTATGATGTCATAATGCAGCATTCCATTATGATGTCATAATGTAAAATTCCATTATGATGTCGTAATGCAACATTCCATTATGATGTCATAATGCAAAATTCCATTATGATGTCGTAATGCAACATTCCATTATGATGTCATAATGTAAAATTCCATTATGATGTCATAATGCAACATTCCATTATGATGTCATAATGTAAAATTCCATTATGATGTCATAATGCAACATTCCATTATGATGTCATAATGCAAAATTCCATTATGATGTCATAATGTAAAATTCCATTATGATGTCATAATGCAAAATTCCATTATGATGTCATAATGTAAAATTCCATTATGATGTCATAATGCAAAATTCCATTATGATGTCATAATGTAAAATTCCATTACGATGTCATAATGTAACATTCCATTATGATGTCATAATGCAAAATTCCATTATGATGTCATAATGTAAAAATTCCATTATTATGGCATAATGCAAAATTCCATTATGATGTCATAATGTAAAAATTCCATTATGATGTCATAATGCAAAATTCCATTATGATGTCATAATGCAAAATTCCATTATGATGTCATAATGCAACATTCCATTATGATGGCTAATGTAAAATTCCATTATGATGTAATAATGCAACATTCCATTATGATGTCATAATGTAAAATTCCATTATGATGTCATAATGCAACATTCCATTATCATGTCTTAATGTAACATTCCATTATGATGTCATAATGCAAAATTCCATTATGATGTCATAATGTAAAAATTTTATTATGATATCATAATGCAAAATTCCATTATGATGTCATAATGTAAAATTCCATTATGATGTCATAATGTAAAATTCCATTATGATGTCATAATGCAAAATTCCATTATGATGTCATAATGTAAAAATTCCATTATGATGGCATAATGCAAAATTCCATTATGATGTCATAATGTAAAATTCCATTATGATGTCATAATGTAAAATTCCATTATGATGTCATAATGCAACATTCCATTATGATGTCATATTGCAGCATTCCATTATGATGTCATAATGTAAAATTCCATTATGATGTCGTAATGCAACATTCCATTATGATGTCATAATCTAAAATTCCATTATGATGTCGTAATGCAACATTCCATTATGATGTCATAATGTAAAATTCCATTATGATGTCATAATGCAACATTCCATTATGATGTCATAATGTAAAATTCCATTATGATGTCATAATGCAACATTCCATTATGATGTCATAATGTAAAATTCCATTATGATGTCATAATGCAACATTCCATTATGATGTCATAATGCAACATTCCATTAAGATTTCATAATGCAACATTCCATTATGATGTCATAATGCAAAATCCCATTATGATGTCATAATGCAAAATTCCATTATGACGTCATAATGTAAAAATTCCATTACGATGTCATAATGCAAAATTCCATTATGATGTCATAATGTAAAAATTCCATTACAATGTCATAATGCAAAATTCCATTATTATGTCATAATGTAAAATTCCATTATGATGTCATAATGCAAAATTCCATTATGATGTCATAATGTAAAATTCCATTATGATGTCATAATGCAAAATTCCATTATGATGTCATAATGTAAAATTCCATTACGATGTCATAATGTAACATTCCATTATGATGTCATAATGCAAAATTCCATTATGATGTCATAATGTGACATTCCATTATGATGTCATAATGTAACATTCCATTATGATGTCATAATGCAAAATTCCATTATGATGTCATAATGTAAAATTCCATTATGATGTCATAATGAAAAAATTCCATTATGATGTCATAATGCAACATTCCATTATGATGTCATAATGCAAAATTCCATTATGATGTCATAATGTAAAAATTTTATTATGATATCATAATGCAAAATTCCATTATGATGTCATAATGTAAAATTCCATTATGATGTCATAATGTAAAAATTCCATTATGATGGCATAATGCAAAATTCCATTATGATGTCATAATGTGACATTCCATTATGATGTCATAATGTAACATTCCATTATGATGTCATAATGCAAAATTCCATTATGATGTCATAATGTAAAAATTCCATTATTATGGCATAATGCAAAATTCCATTATGATGTCATAATGTAAAAATTCCATTATGATGTCATAATGCAAAATTCCATTATGATGTCATAATGCAAAATTCCATTATGATGTCATAATGCAACATTCCATTATGATGGCTAATGTAAAATTCCATTATGATGTAATAATGCAACATTCCATTATGATGTCATAATGTAAAATTCCATTATGATGTCATAATGCAACATTCCATTATCATGTCTTAATGTAACATTCCATTATGATGTCATAATGCAAAATTCCATTATGATGTCATAATGTAAAAATTTTATTATGATATCATAATGCAAAATTCCATTATGATGTCATAATGTAAAATTCCATTATGATGTCATAATGTAAAATTCCATTATGATGTCATAATGCAAAATTCCATTATGATGTCATAATGTAAAAATTCCATTATGATGGCATAATGCAAAATTCCATTATGATGTCATAATGTAAAATTCCATTATGATGTCATAATGTAAAATTCCATTATGATGTCATAATGCAACATTCCATTATGATGTCATATTGCAGCATTCCATTATGATGTCATAATGTAAAATTCCATTATGATGTCGTAATGCAACATTCCATTATGATGTCATAATGTAAAAATGTTATTATGATATCATAATGCAAAATTCCATTATGATGTCATAATGTAAAATTCCATTATGATGTCATAATGTAAAATTCCATTATGATGTCATAATGCAAAATTCCATTATGATGTCATAATGCAAAATTCCATTATGATGTCATAATGTAAAATTCCATTACGATGTAATAATGTAACATTCCATTATGATGTCATAATGCAAAATTCCATTATGATGTCATAATGTAAAAATTCCATTATTATGGCATAATGCAAAATTCCATTATGATGTCATAATGTAAAAATTCCATTATGATGTCATAATGCAAAATTCCATTATGATGTCATAATGCTACATTCCATTATGATGTCATAATGCAACATTCCATTATGATGGCTAATGTAAAATTCCATTATGATGTAATAATGCAACATTCCATTATGATGTCATAATGTAAAATTCCATTATGATGTCATAATGCAACATTCCATTATGATGTCATAATGTAACATTCCATCATGATGTAATATGGAAAATTCCATTATGATGTCATAATGTAAAAATTTTAATATGATATCATAATGCAAAATTCCATTATGATGTCATAATGTAAAATTCCATTATGATGTCATAATGTAAAATTCCATTATGATGTCATAATGCAAAATTCCATTATGATGTCATAATGTAAAAATTCCATTATGATGGCATAATGCAAAATTCCATTATGATGTCATAATGTAAAATTCCATTATGATGTCATAATGTAAAATTCCATTATGATGTCATAATGCAACATTCCATTATGATGTCATATTGCAGCATTCCATTATGATGTCATAATGTAAAATTCCATTATGATGTCGTAATGCAACATTCCATTATGATGTCATAATGTAAAATTCCATTATGATGTCGTAATGCAACACTCCATTATGATGTCATAATGTAAAATTTCATTATGATGTCATAATGCAACATTCCATTATGATGTCATAATGTAAAATTCCATTATGATGTCATAATGCAACATTCCATTATGATGTCATAATGTAAAATTCCATTATGATGTCATAATGCAACATTCCATTATGATGTCATAATGCAACATTCCATTAAGATTTCATAATGCAACATTCCATTATGATGTCATAATGCAAAATCCCATTATGAGGTCATAATGCAAAATTCCATTACAATGTCATAATGCAAAATTCCATTATGATGTCATAATGTAAAATTCCATTATGATGTCATAATGCAAAATTCCATTATGATGTCATAATGTAAAATTCCATTATGATGTCATAATGCAAAATTCCATTATGATGTCATAATGTAAAATTCCATTACGATGTCATAATGTAACATTCCATTATGATGTCATAATGCAAAATTCCATTATGATGTCATAATGTGACATTCCATTATGATGTCATAATGTAACATTCCATTATGATGTCATAATGCAAAATTCCATTATGATGTCATAATGTAAAATTCCATTATGATGTCATAATGAAAAAATTCCATTATGATGTCATAATGCAACATTCCATTATGATGTCATAATGCAAAATTCCATTATGATGTCATAATGCAACATTCCATTATGATGTCATAATGCAAAATTCCATTATGATGTCATAATGCAAAATTCCATTATGATGTCATAATGTAAAAATTTTATTATGATATCATAATGCAAAATTCCATTATGATGTCATAATGTAAAATTCCATTATGATGTCATAATGTAAAATTCCATTATGATGTCATAATGCAAAATTTCATTATGATGTCATAATGTAAAAATTCCATTATGATGGCATAATGCAAAATTCCATTATGATGTCATAATGTAAAATTTCATTATGATGTCATAATGTAAAATTCCATTATGATGTCATAATGTAAAATTCCATTATGATGTCATAATGTAAAATTCCATTATGATGTCATAATGCAACATTCCATTATGATGTCATATTGCAGCATTCCATTATGATGTCATAATGTAAAATTCCATTATGATGTCGTAATGCAACATTCCATTATGATGTCATAATCTAAAATTCCATTATGATGTCGTAATGCAACATTCCATTATGATGTCATAATGTAAAATTCCATTATGATGTCATAATGCAACATTCCATTATGATGTCATAATGTAAAATTCCATTATGATGTCATAATGCAACATTCCATTATGATGTCATAATGTAAAATTCCATTATGATGTCATAATGCAACATTCCATTATGATGTCATAATGCAACATTCCATTAAGATTTCATAATGCAACATTCCATTATGATGTCATAATGCAAAATCCCATTATGATGTCATAATGCAAAATTCCATTATGACGTCATAATGTAAAAATTCCATTACGATGTCATAATGCAAAATTCCATTATGATGTCATAATGTAAAAATTCCATTATTATGTCATAATGTAAAATTCCATTATGATGTCATAATGCAAAATTCCATTATGATGTCATAATGTAAAATTCCATTATGATGTCATAATGCAAAATTCCATTATGATGTCATAATGTAAAATTCCATTACGATGTCATAATGTAACATTCCATTATGATGTCATAATGCAAAATTCCATTATGATGTCATAATGTGACATTCCATTATGATGTCATAATGCAAAATTCCATTATGATGTCATAATGTGACATTCCATTATGATGTCATAATGTAACATTCCATTATGATGTCATAATGCAAAATTCCATTATGATGTCATAATGTGACATTCCATTATGATGTCATAATGCAAAATTCCATTATGACGTCATAATGTAAAAATTCCATTACGATGTCATAATGCAACATTCCATTATGATGTCATAATGTAAAAATTCCATTACAATGTCATAATGCAAAATTCCATTATGATGTCATAATGTAAAATTCCATTATGATGTCATAATGCAAAATTCCATTATGATGTCATAATGCAAAATTCCATTATGATGTCATAATGTAAAATTCCATTACGATGTCATAATGTAACATTCCATTATGATGTCATAATGCAAAATTCCATTATGATGTCATAATGTGACATTCCATTATGATGTCATAATGTAACATTCCATTATGATGTCATAATGCAAAATTCCATTATGATGTCATAATGTAAAAATTTTATTATGATATCATAATGCAAAATTCCATTATGATGTCATAATGTAAAAATCCATTATGATGTCATAATGTAAAAATTCCATTATGATGGCATAATGCAAAATTCCATTATGATGTCATAATGTAAAATTCCATTATGATGTCATAATGTAAAATTCCATTATGATGTCATAATGCAACATTCCATTATGATGTCATAATGCAGCATTCCATTATGATGTCATAATGTAAAATTCCATTATGATGTCGTAATGCAACATTCCATTATGATGTCATAATGCAAAATTCCATTATGATGTCGTAATGCAACATTCCATTATGATGTCATAATGTAAAATTCCATTATGATGTCATAATGCAACATTCCATTATGATGTCATAATGTAAAATTCCATTATGATGTCATAATGCAACATTCCATTATGATGTCATAATGCAAAATTCCATTATGATGTCATAATGTAAAATTCCATTATGATGTCATAATGCAAAATTCCATTATGATGTCATAATGTAAAATTCCATTATGATGTCATAATGCAAAATTCCATTATGATGTCATAATGTAAAATTCCATTACGATGTCATAATGTAACATTCCATTATGATGTCATAATGCAAAATTCCATTATGATGTCATAATGTAAAAATTCCATTATTATGGCATAATGCAAAATTCCATTATGATGTCATAATGTAAAAATTCCATTATGATGTCATAATGCAAAATTCCATTATGATGTCATAATGCAAAATTCCATTATGATGTCATAATGCAACATTCCATTATGATGGTTAATGTAAAATTCCATTATGATGTAATAATGCAACATTCCATTATGATGTCATAATGTAAAATTCCATTATGATGGCATAATGCAAAATTCCATTATGATGTCATAATGTAAAATTCCATTATGATGTCATAATGTAAAATTCCATTATGATGTCATAATGCAACATTCCATTATGATGTCATATTGCAGCATTCCATTATGATGTCATAATGTAAAATTCCATTATGATGTCGTAATGCAACATTCCATTATGATGTCATAATGTAAAATTCCATTATGATGTCGTAATGCAACATTCCATTATGATGTCATAATGTAAAATTCCATTATGATGTCATAATGCAACATTCCATTATGATGTCATAATGTAAAATTCCATTATGATGTCATAATGCAAAATTCCATTATGATGTCATAATGTAAAATTCCATTATGATGTCATAATGCAAAATTCCATTATGATGTCATAATGTAAAATTCCATTATGATGTCATAATGCAAAATTCCATTATGATGTCATAATGTAAAATTCCATTACGATGTCATAATGTAACATTCCATTATGATGTCATAATGCAAAATTCCATTATGATGTCATAATGTGACATTCCATTATGATGTCATAATGTAACATTCCATTATGATGTCATAATGCAAAATTCCATTATGATGTCATAATGTAAAATTCCATTATGATGTCATAATGAAAAAATTCCATTATGATGTCATAATGCAACATTCCATTATGATGTCATAATGCAAAATTCCATTATGCTGTCATAATGCAACATTCCATTATGATGTCATAATGCAAAATTCCATTATGATGTCATAATGCAAAATTCCATTATGATGTCATAATGTAAAAATTTTATTATGATATCATAATGCAAAATTCCATTATGATGTCATAATGTAAAATTCCATTATGATGTCATAATGTAAAATTCCATTATGATGTCATAATGCAAAATTTCATTATGATGTCATAATGTAAAAATTCCATTATGATGGCATAATGCAAAATTCCATTATGATGTCATAATGTAAAATTCCATTATGATGTCATAATGTAAAATTCCATTATGATGTCATAATGCAACATTCCATTATGATGTCATATTGCAGCATTCCATTATGATGTCATAATGTAAAATTCCATTATGATGTCGTAATGCAACATTCCATTATGATGTCATAATCTAAAATTCCATCTTGATGTCGTAATGCAACATTCCATTATGATGTCATAATGTAAAATTCCATTATGATGTCATAATGCAACATTCCATTATGATGTCATAATGTAAAATTCCATTATGATGTCATAATGCAACATTCCATTATGATGTCATAATGTAAAATTCCATTATGATGTCATAATGCAACATTCCATTATGATGTCATAATGCAACAATCCATTAAGATTTCATAATGCAACATTCCATTATGATGTCATAATGCAAAATCCCATTATGATGTCATAATGCAAAATTCCATTATGACGTCATAATGTAAAAATTCCATTACGATGTCATAATGCAAAATTCCATTATGATGTCATAATGTAAAAATTCCATTACAATGTCATAATGCAAAATTCCATTATTATGTCATAATGTAAAATTCCATTATGATGTCATAATGCAAAATTCCATTATGATGTCATAATGTAAAATTCCATTATGATGTCATAATGCAAAATTCCATTATGATGTCATAATGTAAAATTCCATTACGATGTCATAATGTAACATTCCATTATGATGTCATAATGCAAAATTCCATTATGATGTCATAATGTGACATTCCATTATGATGTCATAATGTAACATTCCATTATGATGTCATAATGCAAAATTCCATTATGATGTCATAATGTAAAATTCCATTATGATGTCATAATGAAAAAATTCCATTATGATGTCATAATGCAACATTCCATTATGATGTCATAATGCAAAATTCCATTATGATGTCATAATGTAAAAATTTTATTATGATATCATAATGCAAAATTCCATTATGATGTCATAATGTAAAATTCCATTATGATGTCATAATGTAAAAATTCCATTATGATGGCATAATGCAAAATTCCATTATGATGTCATAATGTAAAATTCCATTATGATGTCATAATGTAAAATTCCATTATGATGTCATAATGCAACATTCCATTATGATGTCATAATGCAGCATTCCATTATGATGTCATAATGTAAAATTCCATTATGATGTCGTAATGCAACATTCCATTATGATGTCATAATGCAAAATTCCATTATGATGTCGTAATGCAACATTCCATTATGATGTCATAATGTAAAATTCCATTATGATGTCATAATGCAACATTCCATTATGATGTCATAATGTAAAATTCCATTATGATGTCATAATGCAACATTCCATTATGATGTCATAATGCAAAATTCCATTATGATGTCATAATGTAAAATTCCATTATGATGTCATAATGCAAAATTCCATTATGATGTCATAATGTAAAATTCCATTATGATGTCATAATGCAAAATTCCATTATGATGTCATAATGTAAAATTCCATTACGATGTCATAATGTAACATTCCATTATGATGTCATAATGCAAAATTCCATTATGATGTCATAATGTAAAAATTCCATTATTATGGCATAATGCAAAATTCCATTATGATGTCATAATGTAAAAATTCCATTATGATGTCATAATGCAAAATTCCATTATGATGTCATAATGCAAAATTCCATTATGATGTCATAATGCAACATTCCATTATGATGGCTAATGTAAAATTCCATTATGATGTAATAATGCAACATTCCATTATGATGTCATAATGTAAAATTCCATTATGATGTCATAATGCAACATTCCATTATCATGTCTTAATGTAACATTCCATTATGATGTCATAATGCAAAATTCCATTATGATGTCATAATGTAAAAATTTTATTATGATATCATAATGCAAAATTCCATTATGATGTCATAATGTAAAATTCCATTATGATGTCATAATGTAAAATTCCATTATGATGTCATAATGCAAAATTCCATTATGATGTCATAATGTAAAAATTCCATTATGATGGCATAATGCAAAATTCCATTATGATGTCATAATGTAAAATTCCATTATGATGTCATAATGTAAAATTCCATTATGATGTCATAATGCAACATTCCATTATGATGTCATATTGCAGCATTCCATTATGATGTCATAATGTAAAATTCCATTATGATGTCGTAATGCAACATTCCATTATGATGTCATAATCTAAAATTCCATTATGATGTCGTAATGCAACATTCCATTATGATGTCATAATGTAAAATTCCATTATGATGTCATAATGCAACATTCCATTATGATGTCATAATGTAAAATTCCATTATGATGTCATAATGCAACATTCCATTATGATGTCATAATGTAAAATTCCATTATGATGTCATAATGCAACATTCCATTATGATGTCATAATGCAACATTCCATTAAGATTTCATAATGCAACATTCCATTATGATGTCATAATGCAAAATCCCATTATGATGTCATAATGCAAAATTCCATTATGACGTCATAATGTAAAAATTCCATTACGATGTCATAATGCAAAATTCCATTATGATGTCATAATGTAAAAATTCCATTACAATGTCATAATGCAAAATTCCATTATTATGTCATAATGTAAAATTCCATTATGATGTCATAATGCAAAATTCCATTATGATGTCATAATGTAAAATTCCATTATGATGTCATAATGCAAAATTCCATTATGATGTCATAATGTAAAATTCCATTACGATGTCATAATGTAACATTCCATTATGATGTCATAATGCAAAATTCCATTATGATGTCATAATGTGACATTCCATTATGATGTCATAATGTAACATTCCATTATGATGTCATAATGCAAAATTCCATTATGATGTCATAATGTAAAATTCCATTATGATGTCATAATGAAAAAATTCCATTATGATGTCATAATGCAACATTCCATTATGATGTCATAATGCAAAATTCCATTATGATGTCATAATGTAAAAATTTTATTATGATATCATAATGCAAAATTCCATTATGATGTCATAATGTAAAATTCCATTATGATGTCATAATGTAAAAATTCCATTATGATGGCATAATGCAAAATTCCATTATGATGTCATAATGTGACATTCCATTATGATGTCATAATGTAACATTCCATTATGATGTCATAATGCAAAATTCCATTATGATGTCATAATGTAAAAATTCCATTATTATGGCATAATGCAAAATTCCATTATGATGTCATAATGTAAAAATTCCATTATGATGTCATAATGCAAAATTCCATTATGATGTCATAATGCAAAATTCCATTATGATGTCATAATGCAACATTCCATTATGATGGCTAATGTAAAATTCCATTATGATGTAATAATGCAACATTCCATTATGATGTCATAATGTAAAATTCCATTATGATGTCATAATGCAACATTCCATTATCATGTCTTAATGTAACATTCCATTATGATGTCATAATGCAAAATTCCATTATGATGTCATAATGTAAAAATTTTATTATGATATCATAATGCAAAATTCCATTATGATGTCATAATGTAAAATTCCATTATGATGTCATAATGTAAAATTCCATTATGATGTCATAATGCAAAATTCCATTATGATGTCATAATGTAAAAATTCCATTATGATGGCATAATGCAAAATTCCATTATGATGTCATAATGTAAAATTCCATTATGATGTCATAATGTAAAATTCCATTATGATGTCATAATGCAACATTCCATTATGATGTCATATTGCAGCATTCCATTATGATGTCATAATGTAAAATTCCATTATGATGTCGTAATGCAACATTCCATTATGATGTCATAATGTAAAAATGTTATTATGATATCATAATGCAAAATTCCATTATGATGTCATAATGTAAAATTCCATTATGATGTCATAATGTAAAATTCCATTATGATGTCATAATGCAAAATTCCATTATGATGTCATAATGCAAAATTCCATTATGATGTCATAATGTAAAATTCCATTACGATGTAATAATGTAACATTCCATTATGATGTCATAATGCAAAATTCCATTATGATGTCATAATGTAAAAATTCCATTATTATGGCATAATGCAAAATTCCATTATGATGTCATAATGTAAAAATTCCATTATGATGTCATAATGCAAAATTCCATTATGATGTCATAATGCTACATTCCATTATGATGTCATAATGCAACATTCCATTATGATGGCTAATGTAAAATTCCATTATGATGTAATAATGCAACATTCCATTATGATGTCATAATGTAAAATTCCATTATGATGTCATAATGCAACATTCCATTATGATGTCATAATGTAACATTCCATCATGATGTAATATGGAAAATTCCATTATGATGTCATAATGTAAAAATTTTAATATGATATCATAATGCAAAATTCCATTATGATGTCATAATGTAAAATTCCATTATGATGTCATAATGTAAAATTCCATTATGATGTCATAATGCAAAATTCCATTATGATGTCATAATGTAAAAATTCCATTATGATGGCATAATGCAAAATTCCATTATGATGTCATAATGTAAAATTCCATTATGATGTCATAATGTAAAATTCCATTATGATGTCATAATGCAACATTCCATTATGATGTCATATTGCAGCATTCCATTATGATGTCATAATGTAAAATTCCATTATGATGTCGTAATGCAACATTCCATTATGATGTCATAATGTAAAATTCCATTATGATGTCGTAATGCAACACTCCATTATGATGTCATAATGTAAAATTTCATTATGATGTCATAATGCAACATTCCATTATGATGTCATAATGTAAAATTCCATTATGATGTCATAATGCAACATTCCATTATGATGTCATAATGTAAAATTCCATTATGATGTCATAATGCAACATTCCATTATGATGTCATAATGCAACATTCCATTAAGATTTCATAATGCAACATTCCATTATGATGTCATAATGCAAAATCCCATTATGAGGTCATAATGCAAAATTCCATTACAATGTCATAATGCAAAATTCCATTATGATGTCATAATGTAAAATTCCATTATGATGTCATAATGCAAAATTCCATTATGATGTCATAATGTAAAATTCCATTATGATGTCATAATGCAAAATTCCATTATGATGTCATAATGTAAAATTCCATTACGATGTCATAATGTAACATTCCATTATGATGTCATAATGCAAAATTCCATTATGATGTCATAATGTGACATTCCATTATGATGTCATAATGTAACATTCCATTATGATGTCATAATGCAAAATTCCATTATGATGTCATAATGTAAAATTCCATTATGATGTCATAATGAAAAAATTCCATTATGATGTCATAATGCAACATTCCATTATGATGTCATAATGCAAAATTCCATTATGATGTCATAATGCAACATTCCATTATGATGTCATAATGCAAAATTCCATTATGATGTCATAATGCAAAATTCCATTATGATGTCATAATGTAAAAATTTTATTATGATATCATAATGCAAAATTCCATTATGATGTCATAATGTAAAATTCCATTATGATGTCATAATGTAAAATTCCATTATGATGTCATAATGCAAAATTTCATTATGATGTCATAATGTAAAAATTCCATTATGATGGCATAATGCAAAATTCCATTATGATGTCATAATGTAAAATTTCATTATGATGTCATAATGTAAAATTCCATTATGATGTCATAATGTAAAATTCCATTATGATGTCATAATGTAAAATTCCATTATGATGTCATAATGCAACATTCCATTATGATGTCATATTGCAGCATTCCATTATGATGTCATAATGTAAAATTCCATTATGATGTCGTAATGCAACATTCCATTATGATGTCATAATCTAAAATTCCATTATGATGTCGTAATGCAACATTCCATTATGATGTCATAATGTAAAATTCCATTATGATGTCATAATGCAACATTCCATTATGATGTCATAATGTAAAATTCCATTATGATGTCATAATGCAACATTCCATTATGATGTCATAATGTAAAATTCCATTATGATGTCATAATGCAACATTCCATTATGATGTCATAATGCAACATTCCATTAAGATTTCATAATGCAACATTCCATTATGATGTCATAATGCAAAATCCCATTATGATGTCATAATGCAAAATTCCATTATGACGTCATAATGTAAAAATTCCATTACGATGTCATAATGCAAAATTCCATTATGATGTCATAATGTAAAAATTCCATTATTATGTCATAATGTAAAATTCCATTATGATGTCATAATGCAAAATTCCATTATGATGTCATAATGTAAAATTCCATTATGATGTCATAATGCAAAATTCCATTATGATGTCATAATGTAAAATTCCATTACGATGTCATAATGTAACATTCCATTATGATGTCATAATGCAAAATTCCATTATGATGTCATAATGTGACATTCCATTATGATGTCATAATGCAAAATTCCATTATGATGTCATAATGTGACATTCCATTATGATGTCATAATGTAACATTCCATTATGATGTCATAATGCAAAATTCCATTATGATGTCATAATGTGACATTCCATTATGATGTCATAATGCAAAATTCCATTATGACGTCATAATGTAAAAATTCCATTACGATGTCATAATGCAACATTCCATTATGATGTCATAATGTAAAAATTCCATTACAATGTCATAATGCAAAATTCCATTATGATGTCATAATGTAAAATTCCATTATGATGTCATAATGCAAAATTCCATTATGATGTCATAATGCAAAATTCCATTATGATGTCATAATGTAAAATTCCATTACGATGTCATAATGTAACATTCCATTATGATGTCATAATGCAAAATTCCATTATGATGTCATAATGTGACATTCCATTATGATGTCATAATGTAACATTCCATTATGATGTCATAATGCAAAATTCCATTATGATGTCATAATGTAAAATTCCATTATGATGTCATAATGAAAAAATTCCATTATGATGTCATAATGCAACATTCCATTATGATGTCATAATGCAAAATTCCATTATGATGTCATAATGCAACATTCCATTATGATGTCATAATGCAAAATTCCATTATGATGTCATAATGCAAAATTCCTATATGATGTCATAATGTAAAAAATTTATTATGATATCATAATGCAAAATTCCATTATGATGTCATAATGTAAAATTCCATTATGATGTCATAATGTAAAATTCCATTATGATGTCATAATGCAAAATTTCATTATGATGTCATAATGTAAAAATTCCATTATGATGTCATAATGCAAAATTTCATTATGATGTCATAATGTAAAAATTCCATTATGATGGCATAATGCAAAATTCCATTATGATGTCATAATGTAAAATTCCATTATGATGTCATAATGTAAAATTCCATTATGATGTCATAATGCAACATTCCATTATGATGTCATATTGCAGCATTCCATTATGATGTCATAATGTAAAATTCCATTATGATGTCGTAATGCAACATTCCATTATGATGTCATAATCTAAAATTCCATTATGATGTCGTAATGCAACATTCCATTATGATGTCATAATGTAAAATTCCATTATGATGTCATAATGCAACATTCCATTATGATGTCATAATGTAAAATTCCATTATGATGTCATAATGCAACATTCCATTATGATGTCATAATGTAAAATTCCATTATGATGTCATAATGCAACATTCCATTATGATGTCATAATGCAACATTCGATTAAGATTTCATAATGCAACATTCCATTATGATGTCATAATGCAAAATCCCATTATGATGTCATAATGCAAAATTCCATTATGACGTCATAATGTAAAAATTCCATTACGATGTCATAATGCAAAATTCCATTATGATGTCATAATGTAAAAATTCCATTACAATGTCATAATGCAAAATTCCATTATTATGTCATAATGTAAAATTCCATTATGATGTCATAATGCAAAATTCCATTATGATGTCATAATGTAAAATTCCATTATGATGTCATAATGCAAAATTCCATTATGATGTCATAATGTAAAATTCCATTACGATGTCATAATGTAACATTCCATTATGATGTCATAATGCAAAATTCCATTATGATGTCATAATGTGACATTCCATTATGATGTCATAATGTAACATTCCATTATGATGTCATAATGCAAAATTCCATTATGATGTCATAATGTAAAATTCCATTATGATGTCATAATGAAAAAATTCCATTATGATGTCATAATGCAACATTCCATTATGATGTCATAATGCAAAATTCCATTATGATGTCATAATGTAAAAATTTTATTATGATATCATAATGCAAAATTCCATTATGATGTCATAATGTAAAAATCCATTATGATGTCATAATGTAAAAATTCCATTATGATGGCATAATGCAAAATTCCATTATGATGTCATAATGTAAAATTCCATTATGATGTCATAATGTAAAATTCCATTATGATGTCATAATGCAACATTCCATTATGATGTCATAATGCAGCATTCCATTATGATGTCATAATGTAAAATTCCATTATGATGTCGTAATGCAACATTCCATTATGATGTCATAATGCAAAATTCCATTATGATGTCGTAATGCAACATTCCATTATGATGTCATAATGTAAAATTCCATTATGATGTCATAATGCAACATTCCATTATGATGTCATAATGTAAAATTCCATTATGATGTCATAATGCAACATTCCATTATGATGTCATAATGCAAAATTCCATTATGATGTCATAATGTAAAATTCCATTATGATGTCATAATGCAAAATTCCATTATGATGTCATAATGTAAAATTCCATTATGATGTCATAATGCAAAATTCCATTATGATGTCATAATGTAAAATTCCATTACGATGTCATAATGTAACATTCCATTATGATGTCATAATGCAAAATTCCATTATGATGTCATAATGTAAAAATTCCATTATTATGGCATAATGCAAAATTCCATTATGATGTCATAATGTAAAAATTCCATTATGATGTCATAATGCAAAATTCCATTATGATGTCATAATGCAAAATTCCATTATGATGTCATAATGCAACATTCCATTATGATGGCTAATGTAAAATTCCATTATGATGTAATAATGCAACATTCCATTATGATGTCATAATGTAAAATTCCATTATGATGGCATAATGCAAAATTCCATTATGATGTCATAATGTAAAATTCCATTATGATGTCATAATGTAAAATTCCATTATGATGTCATAATGCAACATTCCATTATGATGTCATATTGCAGCATTCCATTATGATGTCATAATGTAAAATTCCATTATGATGTCGTAATGCAACATTCCATTATGATGTCATAATGTAAAATTCCATTATGATGTCGTAATGCAACATTCCATTATGATGTCATAATGTAAAATTCCATTATGATGTCATAATGCAACATTCCATTATGATGTCATAATGTAAAATTCCATTATGATGTCATAATGCAAAATTCCATTATGATGTCATAATGTAAAATTCCATTATGATGTCATAATGCAAAATTCCATTATGATGTCATAATGTAAAATTCCATTATGATGTCATAATGCAAAATTCCATTATGATGTCATAATGTAAAATTCCATTACGATGTCATAATGTAACATTCCATTATGATGTCATAATGCAAAATTCCATTATGATGTCATAATGTGACATTCCATTATGATGTCATAATGTAACATTCCATTATGATGTCATAATGCAAAATTCCATTATGATGTCATAATGTAAAATTCCATTATGATGTCATAATGAAAAAATTCCATTATGATGTCATAATGCAACATTCCATTATGATGTCATAATGCAAAATTCCATTATGATGTCATAATGCAACATTCCATTATGATGTCATAATGCAAAATTCCATTATGATGTCATAATGCAAAATTCCATTATGATGTCATAATGTAAAAATTTTATTATGATATCATAATGCAAAATTCCATTATGATGTCATAATGTAAAATTCCATTATGATGTCATAATGTAAAATTCCATTATGATGTCATAATGCAAAATTTCATTATGATGTCATAATGTAAAAATTCCATTATGATGGCATAATGCAAAATTCCATTATGATGTCATAATGTAAAATTCCATTATGATGTCATAATGTAAAATTCCATTATGATGTCATAATGCAACATTCCATTATGATGTCATATTGCAGCATTCCATTATGATGTCATAATGTAAAATTCCATTATGATGTCGTAATGCAACATTCCATTATGATGTCATAATCTAAAATTCCATTATGATGTCGTAATGCAACATTCCATTATGATGTCATAATGTAAAATTCCATTATGATGTCATAATGCAACATTCCATTATGATGTCATAATGTAAAATTCCATTATGATGTCATAATGCAACATTCCATTATGATGTCATAATGTAAAATTCCATTATGATGTCATAATGCAACATTCCATTATGATGTCATAATGCAACAATCCATTAAGATTTCATAATGCAACATTCCATTATGATGTCATAATGCAAAATCCCATTATGATGTCATAATGCAAAATTCCATTATGACGTCATAATGTAAAAATTCCATTACGATGTCATAATGCAAAATTCCATTATGATGTCATAATGTAAAAATTCCATTACAATGTCATAATGCAAAATTCCATTATTATGTCATAATGTAAAATTCCATTATGATGTCATAATGCAAAATTCCATTATGATGTCATAATGTAAAATTCCATTATGATGTCATAATGCAAAATTCCATTATGATGTCATAATGTAAAATTCCATTACGATGTCATAATGTAACATTCCATTATGATGTCATAATGCAAAATTCCATTATGATGTCATAATGTGACATTCCATTATGATGTCATAATGTAACATTCCATTATGATGTCATAATGCAAAATTCCATTATGATGTCATAATGTAAAATTCCATTATGATGTCATAATGAAAAAATTCCATTATGATGTCATAATGCAACATTCCATTATGATGTCATAATGCAAAATTCCATTATGATGTCATAATGTAAAAATTTTATTATGATATCATAATGCAAAATTCCATTATGATGTCATAATGTAAAATTCCATTATGATGTCATAATGTAAAAATTCCATTATGATGGCATAATGCAAAATTCCATTATGATGTCATAATGTAAAATTCCATTATGATGTCATAATGTAAAATTCCATTATGATGTCATAATGCAACATTCCATTATGATGTCATAATGCAGCATTCCATTATGATGTCATAATGTAAAATTCCATTATGATGTCGTAATGCAACATTCCATTATGATGTCATAATGCAAAATTCCATTATGATGTCGTAATGCAACATTCCATTATGATGTCATAATGTAAAATTCCATTATGATGTCATAATGCAACATTCCATTATGATGTCATAATGTAAAATTCCATTATGATGTCATAATGCAACATTCCATTATGATGTCATAATGCAAAATTCCATTATGATGTCATAATGTAAAATTCCATTATGATGTCATAATGCAAAATTCCATTATGATGTCATAATGTAAAATTCCATTATGATGTCATAATGCAAAATTCCATTATGATGTCATAATGTAAAATTCCATTACGATGTCATAATGTAACATTCCATTATGATGTCATAATGCAAAATTCCATTATGATGTCATAATGTAAAAATTCCATTATTATGGCATAATGCAAAATTCCATTATGATGTCATAATGTAAAAATTCCATTATGATGTCATAATGCAAAATTCCATTATGATGTCATAATGCAAAATTCCATTATGATGTCATAATGCAACATTCCATTATGATGGCTAATGTAAAATTCCATTATGATGTAATAATGCAACATTCCATTATGATGTCATAATGTAAAATTCCATTATGATGTCATAATGCAACATTCCATTATCATGTCTTAATGTAACATTCCATTATGATGTCATAATGCAAAATTCCATTATGATGTCATAATGTAAAAATTTTATTATGATATCATAATGCAAAATTCCATTATGATGTCATAATGTAAAATTCCATTATGATGTCATAATGTAAAATTCCATTATGATGTCATAATGCAAAATTCCATTATGATGTCATAATGTAAAAATTCCATTATGATGGCATAATGCAAAATTCCATTATGATGTCATAATGTAAAATTCCATTATGATGTCATAATGTAAAATTCCATTATGATGTCATAATGCAACATTCCATTATGATGTCATATTGCAGCATTCCATTATGATGTCATAATGTAAAATTCCATTATGATGTCGTAATGCAACATTCCATTATGATGTCATAATCTAAAATTCCATTATGATGTCGTAATGCAACATTCCATTATGATGTCATAATGTAAAATTCCATTATGATGTCATAATGCAACATTCCATTATGATGTCATAATGTAAAATTCCATTATGATGTCATAATGCAACATTCCATTATGATGTCATAATGTAAAATTCCATTATGATGTCATAATGCAACATTCCATTATGATGTCATAATGCAACATTCCATTAAGATTTCATAATGCAACATTCCATTATGATGTCATAATGCAAAATCCCATTATGATGTCATAATGCAAAATTCCATTATGACGTCATAATGTAAAAATTCCATTACGATGTCATAATGCAAAATTCCATTATGATGTCATAATGTAAAAATTCCATTACAATGTCATAATGCAAAATTCCATTATTATGTCATAATGTAAAATTCCATTATGATGTCATAATGCAAAATTCCATTATGATGTCATAATGTAAAATTCCATTATGATGTCATAATGCAAAATTCCATTATGATGTCATAATGTAAAATTCCATTACGATGTCATAATGTAACATTCCATTATGATGTCATAATGCAAAATTCCATTATGATGTCATAATGTGACATTCCATTATGATGTCATAATGTAACATTCCATTATGATGTCATAATGCAAAATTCCATTATGATGTCATAATGTAAAATTCCATTATGATGTCATAATGAAAAAATTCCATTATGATGTCATAATGCAACATTCCATTATGATGTCATAATGCAAAATTCCATTATGATGTCATAATGTAAAAATTTTATTATGATATCATAATGCAAAATTCCATTATGATGTCATAATGTAAAATTCCATTATGATGTCATAATGTAAAAATTCCATTATGATGGCATAATGCAAAATTCCATTATGATGTCATAATGTAAAATTCCATTATGATGTCATAATGTAAAATTCCATTATGATGTCATAATGCAACATTCCATTATGATGTCATAATGCAGCATTCCATTATGATGTCATAATGTAAAATTCCATTATGATGTCGTAATGCAACATTCCATTATGATGTCATAATGCAAAATTCCATTATGATGTCGTAATGCAACATTCCATTATGATGTCATAATGCAAAATTCCATTATGATGTCATAATGTAAAATTCCATTACGATGTCATAATGTAACATTCCATTATGATGTCATAATGCAAAATTCCATTATGATGTCATAATGTAAAAATTCCATTATTATGGCATAATGCAAAATTCCATTATGATGTCATAATGTAAAAATTCCATTATGATGTCATAATGCAAAATTCCATTATGATGTCATAATGCAAAATTCCATTATGATGTCATAATGCAACATTCCATTATGATGGCTAATGTAAAATTCCATTATGATGTAATAATGCAACATTCCATTATGATGTCATAATGTAAAATTCCATTATGATGTCATAATGCAACATTCCATTATCATGTCTTAATGTAACATTCCATTATGATGTCATAATGCAAAATTCCATTATGATGTCATAATGTAAAAATTTTATTATGATATCATAATGCAAAATTCCATTATGATGTCATAATGTAAAATTCCATTATGATGTCATAATGTAAAATTCCATTATGATGTCATAATGCAAAATTCCATTATGATGTCATAATGTAAAAATTCCATTATGATGGCATAATGCAAAATTCCATTATGATGTCATAATGTAAAATTCCATTATGATGTCATAATGTAAAATTCCATTATGATGTCATAATGCAACATTCCATTATGATGTCATATTGCAGCATTCCATTATGATGTCATAATGTAAAATTCCATTATGATGTCGTAATGCAACATTCCATTATGATGTCATAATCTAAAATTCCATTATGATGTCGTAATGCAACATTCCATTATGATGTCATAATGTAAAATTCCATTATGATGTCATAATGCAACATTCCATTATGATGTCATAATGTAAAATTCCATTATGATGTCATAATGCAACATTCCATTATGATGTCATAATGTAAAATTCCATTATGATGTCATAATGCAACATTCCATTATGATGTCATAATGCAACATTCCATTAAGATTTCATAATGCAACATTCCATTATGATGTCATAATGCAAAATCCCATTATGATGTCATAATGCAAAATTCCATTATGACGTCATAATGTAAAAATTCCATTACGATGTCATAATGCAAAATTCCATTATGATGTCATAATGTAAAAATTCCATTACAATGTCATAATGCAAAATTCCATTATTATGTCATAATGTAAAATTCCATTATGATGTCATAATGCAAAATTCCATTATGATGTCATAATGTAAAATTCCATTATGATGTCATAATGCAAAATTCCATTATGATGTCATAATGTAAAATTCCATTACGATGTCATAATGTAACATTCCATTATGATGTCATAATGCAAAATTCCATTATGATGTCATAATGTGACATTCCATTATGATGTCATAATGTAACATTCCATTATGATGTCATAATGCAAAATTCCATTATGATGTCATAATGTAAAATTCCATTATGATGTCATAATGAAAAAATTCCATTATGATGTCATAATGCAACATTCCATTATGATGTCATAATGCAAAATTCCATTATGATGTCATAATGTAAAAATTTTATTATGATATCATAATGCAAAATTCCATTATGATGTCATAATGTAAAATTCCATTATGATGTCATAATGTAAAAATTCCATTATGATGGCATAATGCAAAATTCCATTATGATGTCATAATGTAAAATTCCATTATGATGTCATAATGTAAAATTCCATTATGATGTCATAATGCAACATTCCATTATGATGTCATAATGCAGCATTCCATTATGATGTCATAATGTAAAATTCCATTATGATGTCGTAATGCAACATTCCATTATGATGTCATAATGCAAAATTCCATTATGATGTCGTAATGCAACATTCCATTATGATGTCATAATGTAAAATTCCATTATGATGTCATAATGCAACATTCCATTATGATGTCATAATGTAAAATTCCATTATGATGTCATAATGCAACATTCCATTATGATGTCATAATGCAAAATTCCATTATGATGTCATAATGTAAAATTCCATTATGATGTCATAATGCAAAATTCCATTATGATGTCATAATGTAAAATTCCATTATGATGTCATAATGCAAAATTCCATTATGATGTCATAATGTAAAATTCCATTACGATGTCATAATGTAACATTCCATTATGATGTCATAATGCAAAATTCCATTATGATGTCATAATGTAAAAATTCCATTATTATGGCATAATGCAAAATTCCATTATGATGTCATAATGTAAAAATTCCATTATGATGTCATAATGCAAAATTCCATTATGATGTCATAATGCAAAATTCCATTATGATGTCATAATGCAACATTCCATTATGATGGCTAATGTAAAATTCCATTATGATGTAATAATGCAACATTCCATTATGATGTCATAATGTAAAATTCCATTATGATGTCATAATGCAACATTCCATTATCATGTCTTAATGTAACATTCCATTATGATGTCATAATGCAAAATTCCATTATGATGTCATAATGTAAAAATTTTATTATGATATCATAATGCAAAATTCCATTATGATGTCATAATGTAAAATTCCATTATGATGTCATAATGTAAAATTCCATTATGATGTCATAATGCAAAATTCCATTATGATGTCATAATGTAAAAATTCCATTATGATGGCATAATGCAAAATTCCATTATGATGTCATAATGTAAAATTCCATTATGATGTCATAATGTAAAATTCCATTATGATGTCATAATGCAACATTCCATTATGATGTCATATTGCAGCATTCCATTATGATGTCATAATGTAAAATTCCATTATGATGTCGTAATGCAACATTCCATTATGATGTCATAATGTAAAATTCCATTATGATGTCGTAATGCAACATTCCATTATGATGTCATAATGTAAAATTCCATTATGATGTCATAATGCAACATTCCATTATGATGTCATAATGTAAAATTCCATTATGATGTCATAATGCAAAATTCCATTATGATGTCATAATGTAAAATTCCATTATGATGTCATAATGCAAAATTCCATTATGATGTCATAATGTAAAAATTCTATTATGATGTCATAATGCAAAATTCCATTATGATGCCATAATGTAAAAATTGAATTATGATGTCATAATGCAACATTCTATTATGAAGTCATAATGTAACATTCCATTATGATGTCATAATGCAAAATTCCATTATGATGTCATAATGCAACATTCCATTATGATGTCATAATGCAACATTCCATTATGATGTCATAATGTAAAAATGCCATTATGATGTCATAATGCAACTTTCCGTTATGATGTCATAATGTAAAAATTCCATTATGATGTCATAATGCAACATTCCGTTATGATGTCATAATGCAAAATTCCATTATGATGTCATAATGTAAAAATTCCATTATGATGTCATAATGCAACATTCCGTTATGATGTCATAATGCAGAATTCCATTATGATGTCATAATGAAAAATTCCATTATGATGTCATAATGCAACATTCCATTATGATGTCATAATGCAAAATTCCATTATGATGTCATAATGCAACATTCCATTATGATGGCATAATGTAAAATTCCATTATGATGTAATAATGCAACATTCCATTATGATGTCATAATGTAAAATTCCATTATGATGTCATAATGCAACATTCCATTATCATGTCATAATGTAACATTCCATTATGATGTCATAATGCAAAATTCCATTATGATGTCATAATGTAAAAATTTTATTATGATATCATAATGCAAAATTCCATTATGATGTCATAATGTAAAATTCCATTATGATGTCATAATGTAAAATTCCATTATGATGTCATAATGCAAAATTCCATTATGATGTCATAATGTAAAAATTCCATTATGATGGCATAATGCAAAATTCCATTATGATGTCATAATGTAAAATTCCATTATGATGTCATAATGTAAAATTCCATTATGATGTCATAATGCAACATTCCATTATGATGTCATAATGCAGCATTCCATTATGATGTCATAATGTAAAATTCCATTATGATGTCGTAATGCAACATTCCATTATGATGTCATAATGTAAAATTCCATTATGATGTCATAATGCAACATTCCATTATGATGTCATAATGTAAAATTCCATTATGATGTCATAATGCAACATTCCATTATGATGTCATAATGTAAAATTCCATTATGATGTCATAATGCAACATTCCATTAAGATGTCATAATGCAGCATTCCATTATGATGTCATAATGCAAAATTCCATTATGATGTCATAATGCAACATTCCATTATGATGGCATAATGTAAAATTCCATTATGATGTAATAATGCAACATTCCATTATGATGTCATAATGTAAAATTCCATTATGATGTCATAATGCAACATTCCATTATCATGTCATAATGTAACATTCCATTATGATGTCATAATGCAAAATTCCATTATGATGTAATAATGTAAAAATGTTATTATGATATCATAATGCAAAATTCCATTATGATGTCATAATGTAAAATTCCATTATGATGTCATAATGTAAAATTCCATTATGATGTCAAAATGCAAAATTCCATTATGATGTCATAATGCAAAATTCCATTATGATGTCATAATGTAAAATTCCATTACGATGTCATAATGTAACATTCCATTATGATGTCATAATGCAAAATTCCATTATGATGTCATAATGTAAAAATTCCATTATTATGGCATAATGCAAAATTCCATTATGATGTCATAATGTAAAAATTCCATTATGATGTCATAATGCAAAATTCCATTATGATGTCATAATGCTACATTCCATTATGATGTCATAATGCAACATTCCATTATGATGGCTAATGT
Source organism: Eleutherodactylus coqui (assembly GCF_035609145.1). Classification (NCBI taxonomy): domain Eukaryota; kingdom Metazoa; phylum Chordata; class Amphibia; order Anura; family Eleutherodactylidae; genus Eleutherodactylus; species Eleutherodactylus coqui. The sequence continues at coordinate 59,050 of NW_027102181.1, read as the reverse complement.
AAAATTCCATTATGATGTAATAATGCAACATTCCATTATGATGTCATAATGTAAAATTCCATTATGATGTCATAATGCAACATTCCATTATGATGTCATAATGTAACATTCCATCATGATGTAATATGGAAAATTCCATTATGATGTCATAATGTAAAAATTTTATTATGATATCATAATGCAAAATTCCATTATGATGTCATAATGTAAAATTCCATTATGATGTCATAATGTAAAATTCCATTATGATGTCATAATGCAAAATTCCATTATGATGTCATAATGTAAAAATTCCATTATGATGGCATAATGCAAAATTCCATTATGATGTCATAATGTAAAATTCCATTATGATGTCATAATGTAAAATTCCATTATGATGTCATAATGCAACATTCCATTATGATGTCGTAATGCAACATTCCATTATGATGTCATAATGTAAAATTCCATTATGATGTCGTAATGCAACATTCCATTATGATGTCATAATGTAAAATTTCATTATGATGTCATAATGCAACATTCCATTATGATGTCATAATGTAAAATTCCATTATGATGTCATAATGCAACATTCCATTATGATGTCATAATGTAAAATTCCATTATGATGTCATAATGCAACTTTCCGTTATGATGTCATAATGTAAAAATTCCATTATGATGTCATAATGCAACATTCCGTTATGATGTCATAATGCAAAATTCCATTATGATGTCATAATGTAAAAATTCCATTATGATGTCATAATGCAACATTCCGTTATGATGTCATAATGCAGAATTCCATTATGATGTCATAATGAAAAATTCCATTATGATGTCATAATGCAACATTCCATTATGATGTCATAATGCAAAATTCCATTATGATGTCATAATGCAACATTCCATTATGATGGCATAATGTAAAATTCCATTATGATGTAATAATGCAACATTCCATTATGATGTCATAATGTAAAATTCCATTATGATGTCATAATGCAACATTCCATTATCATGTCATAATGTAACATTCCATTATGATGTCATAATGCAAAATTCCATTATGATGTCATAATGTAAAAATTTTATTATGATATCATAATGCAAAATTCCATTATGATGTCATAATGTAAAATTCCATTATGATGTCATAATGTAAAATTCCATTATGATGTCATAATGCAAAATTCCATTATGATGTCATAATGTAAAAATTCCATTATGATGGCATAATGCAAAATTCCATTATGATGTCATAATGTAAAATTCCATTATGATGTCATAATGTAAAATTCCATTATGATGTCATAATGCAACATTCCATTATGATGTCATAATGCAGCATTCCATTATGATGTCATAATGTAAAATTCCATTATGATGTCGTAATGCAACATTCCATTATGATGTCATAATGTAAAATTCCATTATGATGTCATAATGCAACATTCCATTATGATGTCATAATGTAAAATTCCATTATGATGTCATAATGCAACATTCCATTATGATGTCATAATGTAAAATTCCATTATGATGTCATAATGCAACATTCCATTAAGATGTCATAATGCAGCATTCCATTATGATGTCATAATGCAAAATTCCATTATGATGTCATAATGCAACATTCCATTATGATGGCATAATGTAAAATTCCATTATGATGTAATAATGCAACATTCCATTATGATGTCATAATGTAAAATTCCATTATGATGTCATAATGCAACATTCCATTATCATGTCATAATGTAACATTCCATTATGATGTCATAATGCAAAATTCCATTATGATGTAATAATGTAAAAATGTTATTATGATATCATAATGCAAAATTCCATTATGATGTCATAATGTAAAATTCCATTATGATGTCATAATGTAAAATTCCATTATGATGTCATAATGCAAAATTCCATTATGATGTCATAATGCAAAATTCCATTATGATGTCATAATGTAAAATTCCATTACGATGTCATAATGTAACATTCCATTATGATGTCATAATGCAAAATTCCATTATGATGTCATAATGTAAAAATTCCATTATTATGGCATAATGCAAAATTCCATTATGATGTCATAATGTAAAAATTCCATTATGATGTCATAATGCAAAATTCCATTATGATGTCATAATGCTACATTCCATTATGATGTCATAATGCAACATTCCATTATGATGGCTAATGTAAAATTCCATTATGATGTAATAATGCAACATTCCATTATGATGTCATAATGTAAAATTCCATTATGATGTCATAATGCAACATTCCATTATGATGTCATAATGTAACATTCCATCATGATGTAATATGGAAAATTCCATTATGATGTCATAATGTAAAAATTTTATTATGATATCATAATGCAAAATTCCATTATGATGTCATAATGTAAAATTCCATTATGATGTCATAATGTAAAATTCCATTATGATGTCATAATGCAAAATTCCATTATGATGTCATAATGTAAAAATTCCATTATGATGGCATAATGCAAAATTCCATTATGATGTCATAATGTAAAATTCCATTATGATGTCATAATGTAAAATTCCATTATGATGTCATAATGCAACATTCCATTATGATGTCGTAATGCAACATTCCATTATGATGTCATAATGTAAAATTCCATTATGATGTCGTAATGCAACATTCCATTATGATGTCATAATGTAAAATTTCATTATGATGTCATAATGCAACATTCCATTATGATGTCATAATGTAAAATTCCATTATGATGTCATAATGCAACATTCCATTATGATGTCATAATGTAAAATTCCATTATGATGTCATAATGCAACATTCCATTATGATGTCATAATGCAACATTCCATTAAGATTTCATAATGCAACATTCCATTATGATGTCATAATGCAAAATCCCATTATGAGGTCATAATGCAAAATTCCATTATGACGTCATAATGTAAAAATTCCATTACGATGTCCTAATGCAACATTCCATTATGATGTCATAATGTAAAAATTCCATTACAATGTCATAATGCAAAATTCCATTATGATGTCATAATGTAAAATTCCATTATGATGTCATAATGCAAAATTCCATTATGATGTCATAATGTAAAATTCCATTATGATGTCATAATGCAAAATTCCATTATGATGTCATAATGTAAAATTCCATTACGATGTCATAATGTAACATTCCATTATGATGTCATAATGCAAAATTCCATTATGATGTCATAATGTGACATTCCATTATGATGTCATAATGTAACATTCCATTATGATGTCATAATGCAAAATTCCATTATGATGTCATAATGTAAAATTCCATTATGATGTCATAATGTAAAAATTCCATTATGATGTCATAATGCAAAATTCCATTACGATGTCATAATGTAACATTCCATTATGATGTCATAATGCAAAATTCCATTATGATGTCATAATGTAAAAATTCCATTATTATGGCATAATGCAAAATTCCATTATGATGTCATAATGTAGAAATTCCATTATGATGTCATAATGCAAAATTCCATTATGATGTCATAATGCAAAATTCCATTATGATGTCATAATGCAACATTCCATTATGATGGCTAATGTAAAATTCCATTATGATGTAATAATGCAACATTCCATTATGATGTCATAATGTAAAATTCCATTATGATGTCATAATGCAACATTCCATTATCATGTCTTAATGTAACATTCCATTATGATGTCATAATGCAAAATTCCATTATGATGTCATAATGTAAAAATTTTATTATGATATCATAATGCAAAATTCCATTATGATGTCATAATGTAAAATTCCATTATGATGTCATAATGTAAAATTCCATTATGATGTCATAATGCAAAATTCCATTATGATGTCATAATGTAAAAATTCCATTATGATGGCATAATGCAAAATTCCATTATGATGTCATAATGTAAAATTCCATTATGATGTCATAATGTAAAATTCCATTATGATGTCATAATGCAACATTCCATTATGATGTCATATTGCAGCATTCCATTATGATGTCATAATGTAAAATTCCATTATGATGTCGTAATGCAACATTCCATTATGATGTCATAATGTAAAATTCCATTATGATGTCGTAATGCAACATTCCATTATGATGTCATAATGTAAAATTCCATTATGATGTCATAATGCAACATTCCATTATGATGTCATAATGTAAAATTCCATTATGATGTCATAATGCAAAATTCCATTATGATGTCATAATGTAAAATTCCATTATGATGTCATAATGCAAAATTCCATTATGATGTCATAATGTAAAAATTCTATTATGATGTCATAATGCAAAATTCCATTATGATGCCATAATGTAAAAATTGAATTATGATGTCATAATGCAACATTCTATTATGAAGTCATAATGTAACATTCCATTATGATGTCATAATGCAAAATTCCATTATGATGTCATAATGCAACATTCCATTATGATGTCATAATGCAACATTCCATTATGATGTCATAATGTAAAAATGCCATTATGATGTCATAATGCAACTTTCCGTTATGATGTCATAATGTAAAAATTCCATTATGATGTCATAATGCAACATTCCGTTATGATGTCATAATGCAAAATTCCATTATGATGTCATAATGTAAAAATTCCATTATGATGTCATAATGCAACATTCCGTTATGATGTCATAATGCAGAATTCCATTATGATGTCATAATGAAAAATTCCATTATGATGTCATAATGCAACATTCCATTATGATGTCATAATGCAAAATTCCATTATGATGTCATAATGCAACATTCCATTATGATGGCATAATGTAAAATTCCATTATGATGTAATAATGCAACACTCCATTATGATGTCATAATGTAAAATTCCATTATGATGTCATAATGCAACATTCCATTATCATGTCATAATGTAACATTCCATTATGATGTCATAATGCAAAATTCCATTATCATGTCATAATGTAAAAATTTTATTATGATATCATAATGCAAAATTCCATTATGATGTCATAATGTAAAATTCCATTATGATGTCATAATGTAAAATTCCATTATGATGTCATAATGCAAAATTCCATTATGATGTCATAATGTAAAAATTCCATTATGATGGCATAATGCAAAATTCCATTATGATGTCATAATGTAAAATTCCATTATGATGTCATAATGCAAAATTCCATTATGATGTCATAATGCAACATTCCATTATGATGTCATAATGCAGCATTCCATTATGATGTCATAATGTAAAATTCCATTATGATGTCGTAATGCAACATTCCATTATGATGTCATAATGTAAAATTCCATTATGATGTCATAATGCAACATTCCATTATGATGTCATAATGTAAAATTCCATTATGATGTCATAATGCAACATTCCATTATGATGTCATAATGTAAAATTCCATTATGATGTCATAATGCAACATTCCATTAAGATGTCATAATGCAGCATTCCATTATGATGTCATAATGCAAAATTCCATTATGATGTCATAATGCAACATTCCATTATGATGGCATAATGTAAAATTCCATTATGATGTAATAATGCAACATTCCATTATGATGTCATAATGTAAAATTCCATTATGATGTCATAATGCAACATTCCATTATCATGTCATAATGTAACATTCCATTATGATGTCATAATGCAAAATTCCATTATGATGTCATAATGTAAAAATTCCATTATGATGTCATAATGCAAAATTCCATTATGATGTCATAATGCTACATTCCATTATGATGTCATAATGCAACATTCCATTATGATGGCTAATGTAAAATTCCATTATGATGTAATAATGCAACATTCCATTATGATGTCATAATGTAAAATTCCATTATGATGTCATAATGCAACATTCCATTATGATGTCATAATGTAACATTCCATCATGATGTAATATGGAAAATTCCATTATGATGTCATAATGTAAAAATTTTATTATGATATCATAATGCAAAATTCCATTATGATGTCATAATGTAAAATTCCATTATGATGTCATAATGTAAAATTCCATTATGATGTCATAATGCAAAATTCCATTATGATGTCATAATGTAAAAATTCCATTATGATGGCATAATGCAAAATTCCATTATGATGTCATAATGCAACATTCCATTATGATGTCATATTGCAGCATTCCATTATGATGTCATAATGTAAAATTCCATTATGATGTCGTAATGCAACATTCCATTATGATGTCATAATGTAAAATTCCATTATGATGTCGTAATGCAACATTCCATTATGATGTCATAATGTAAAATTCCATTATGATGTCGTAATGCAACATTCCATTATGATGTCATAATGTAAAATTTCATTATGATGTCATAATGCAACATTCCATTATGATGTCATAATGTAAAATTCCATTATGATGTCATAATGCAACATTCCATTATGATGTCATAATGTAAAATTCCATTATGATGTCATAATGCAACATTCCATTATGATGTCATAATGCAACATTCCATTAAGATTTCATAATGCAACATTCCATTATGATGTCATAATGCAAAATCCCATTATGAGGTCATAATGCAAAATTCCATTATGACGTCATAATGTAAAAATTCCATTACGATGTCATAATGCAACATTCCATTATGATGTCATAATGTAAAAATTCCATTACAATGTCATAATGCAAAATTCCATTATGATGTCATAATGTAAAATTCCATTATGATGTCATAATGCAAAATTCCATTATGATGTCATAATGTAAAATTCCATTATGATGTCATAATGCAAAATTCCATTATGATGTCATAATGTAAAATTCCATTACGATGTCATAATGTAACATTCCATTATGATGTCATAATGCAAAATTCCATTATGATGTCATAATGTGACATTCCATTATGATGTCATAATGTAACATTCCATTATGATGTCATAATGCAAAATTCCATTATGATGTCATAATGTAAAATTCCATTATGATGTCATAATGTAAAAATTCCATTATGATGTCATAATGCAAAATTCCATTATGATGTCATAATGCAAAATTCCATTATGATGTCATAATGCAACATTCAATTATGATGTCATAATGCAAAATTCCATTATGATGTCATAATGTAAAAATTTTATTATGATATCATAATGCAAAATTCCATTATGATGTCATAATGTAAAATCCCATTATGATGTCATAATGTAAAATTCCATTATGATGTCATAATGCAAAATTTCATTATGATGTCATAATGTAAAAATTCCATTATGATGGCATAATGCAAAATTCCATTATGATGTCATAATGTAAAATTCCATTATGATGTCATAATGTAAAATTCCATTATGATGTCATAATGCAACATTCCATTATGATGTCATATTGCAGCATTCCAATATGATGTCATAATGTAAAATTCCATTATGATGTCGTAATGCAACATTCCATTATGATGTCATAATCTAAAATTCCATTATGATGTCGTAATGCAACATTCCATTATGATGTCATAATGTAAAATTCCATTATGATGTCATAATGCAACATTCCATTATTATGTCATAATGTAAAATTCCATTATGATGTCATAATGCAACATTCCATTATGATGTCATAATGTAAAATTCCATTATGATGTCATAATGCAACATTCCATTATGATGTCATAATGCAACATTCCATTAAGATTTCATAATGCAACATTCCATTATGATGTCATTATGCAAAATCCCATTATGATGTCATAATGCAAAATTCCATTATGACGTCATAATGTAAAAATTCCATTACGATGTCATAATGCAAAATTCCATTATGATGTCATAATGTAAAAATTCCATTACAATGTCATAATGCAAAATTCCATTATTATGTCATAATGTAAAATTCCATTATGATGTCATAATGCAAAATTCCATTATGATGTCATAATGTAAAATTCCATTATGATGTCATAATGCAAAATTCCATTATGATGTCATAATGTAAAATTCCATTACGATGTCATAATGTAACATTCCATTATGATGTCATAATGCAAAATTCCATTATGATGTCATAATGTGACATTCCATTATGATGTCATAATGTAACATTCCATTATGATGTCATAATGTGACATTCCATTATGATGTCATAATGTAAAATTCCATTATGATGTCATAATGAAAAAAATCCATTATGATGTCATAATGCAACATTCCATTATGATGTCATAATGCAAAATTCCATTATGATGTCATAATGTAAAAATTTTATTATGATATCATAATGCAAAATTCCATTATGATGTCATAATGTAAAATTCCATTATGATGTCATAATGTAAAATTCCATTATGATGTCATAATGTAAAAATTCCATTATGATGGCATAATGCAAAATTCCATTATGATGTCATAATGTAAAATTCCATTATGATGTCATAATGTAAAATTCCATTATGATGTCATAATGCAACATTCCATTATGATGTCATAATGCAAAATTCCATTATCATGTCATAATGCAACATTCCATTATGATGTCATAATGCAAAATTCCATTATGATGTCATAATGCAACATTCCATTATGATGGCATAATGTAACATTCCATTATGATGTAATAATGCAACATTCCATTATGATGTCATAATTCAAAATTCCATTATGATGTCATAATGCAACATTCCATTATGATGTCATAATGCAAAATTCCATTATGATGTCATAATGCAACATTCCATTATGATGGCATAATGTAAAATTCCATTATGATGTAATAATGCAACATTCCATTATGATGTCATAATGTAAAATTCCATTATGATGTCATAATGCAACATTCCATTATGATGTCATAATGCAACATTCCATTATGATGTCATAAGGTAACATTCCATTATGATGTCATAATGTAACATTCCATTATGATGTCATAATGCAAAATGCCATTATGATGTTATAATGCAAAATTCCATTATGATGTCATAATCTAAAAATTCCATTATGATGTCATAATGCAAAATTCCATTATGATGTCATAATGTAAAAATTCCATTATGATGTCATAATGCAAAATTCCATTATGATGTCATAATGTAACATTCAATTAGGATGTCATAATGCAAAATTCCATAATGATGTCATAATGCAAAATTTTATTATGATGTCATAATGTAAAAATTCCATTATGATGTCATAATGCAAAATTCCATTATGATGTCATAATGTAAAATTCCATTATGATGTCATAATGCAACATTCCATTATTATGTCATAATGTAAAATTCCATTATGATGTCATAATGCAACATTCCATTATGATGTCATAATGTAAAATTCCATTATGATGTCATAATGCAACATTCCATTATGATGTCATAATGCAACATTCCATTAAGATTTCATAATGCAACATTCCATTATGATGTCATTATGCAAAATCCCATTATGATGTCATAATGCAAAATTCCATTATGACGTCATAATGTAAAAATTCCATTACGATGTCATAATGCAAAATTCCATTATGATGTCATAATGTAAAAATTCCATTACAATGTCATAATGCAAAATTCCATTATTATGTCATAATGTAAAATTCCATTATGATGTCATAATGCAAAATTCCATTATGATGTCATAATGTAAAATTCCATTATGATGTCATAATGCAAAATTCCATTATGATGTCATAATGTAAAATTCCATTACGATGTCATAATGTAACATTCCATTATGATGTCATAATGCAAAATTCCATTATGATGTCATAATGTGACATTCCATTATGATGTCATAATGTAACATTCCATTATGATGTCATAATGTGACATTCCATTATGATGTCATAATGTAAAATTCCATTATGATGTCATAATGAAAAAAATCCATTATGATGTCATAATGCAACATTCCATTATGATGTCATAATGCAAAATTCCATTATGATGTCATAATGTAAAAATTTTATTATGATATCATAATGCAAAATTCCATTATGATGTCATAATGTAAAATTCCATTATGATGTCATAATGTAAAATTCCATTATGATGTCATAATGTAAAAATTCCATTATGATGGCATAATGCAAAATTCCATTATGATGTCATAATGTAAAATTCCATTATGATGTCATAATGTAAAATTCCATTATGATGTCATAATGCAACATTCCATTATGATGTCATAATGCAAAATTCCATTATCATGTCATAATGCAACATTCCATTATGATGTCATAATGCAAAATTCCATTATGATGTCATAATGCAACATTCCATTATGATGGCATAATGTAACATTCCATTATGATGTAATAATGCAACATTCCATTATGATGTCATAATTCAAAATTCCATTATGATGTCATAATGCAACATTCCATTATGATGTCATAATGCAAAATTCCATTATGATGTCATAATGCAACATTCCATTATGATGGCATAATGTAAAATTCCATTATGATGTAATAATGCAACATTCCATTATGATGTCATAATGTAAAATTCCATTATGATGTCATAATGCAACATTCCATTATGATGTCATAATGCAACATTCCATTATGATGTCATAAGGTAACATTCCATTATGATGTCATAATGTAACATTCCATTATGATGTCATAATGCAAAATGCCATTATGATGTTATAATGCAAAATTCCATTATGATGTCATAATCTAAAAATTCCATTATGATGTCATAATGCAAAATTCCATTATGATGTCATAATGTAAAAATTCCATTATGATGTCATAATGCAAAATTCCATTATGATGTCATAATGTAACATTCAATTAGGATGTCATAATGCAAAATTCCATAATGATGTCATAATGCAAAATTTTATTATGATGTCATAATGTAAAAATTCCATTATGATGTCATAATGCAAAATTCCATTATGATGTCATAATGTAAAAATTCAATTATGATGTCATAATGCAAAATTCCATTATGATGTCATAATGTAAAAATTGAATTATGATGTCATAATGCAAAATGCCATTATGATGTCATAATGTAAAAATTGAATTATGATGTCATAATGCAAAATTCCATTATGATGTCATAATGTAACATTCCATTATGATGTCCTAATGCAAAATTCCATTATGATGTCATAATGCAAAATTCCATTATGATGTCATAATGCAACATTACATTATGATGTCACAATGCAAAATTCCATTATGATGTCATAATGTAAAAATTCCATTATGATGTCATAATGCAAAATTCCATTATGATGTCATAATGTAAAAATTCCATTATGATGTCATAATGCAAAATTCCATTATGATGTCATAATGTAAAATTCCATTATGATGTCATAATGTAAAAATTCCATTATGATGTCATAATGCAACATTCCATTATGATGTCGTAATGCAACATTCCATTATGATGTCATAATGTAAAATTCCATTATGATGTCAAAATGCAACATTCCATTATGATGTCATAATGTAAAATTCCATTATGATGTCATAATGCAACATTCCATTATGATGTCATAATGCAACATTCCATTAAGATGTCATAATGCAACATTCCATTATGATGTCATAATGCAAAATCCCATTATGATGTCATAATTAAAGATGAGCGAACGTTTTCGGCTCTGCCCCTTTTCGCCCGAACACCGAACTTTGCGAGCAATTCCGTGCTAGGGCGAAAAAAGTTCGGGGGTCGCCGTGGCAGCGCGGGGGGGTGCGGCGGGGAGTGGGGGGGGAGAGGGAGAGAGAGAGGGCTCCCCTTGTTCCCCGCTGCTGCCGCCCACGCTGCCGTGCCTCTCCCCGCCCCCCGGCGCCCCCCGAATCTTTACGCGCGGACACTGAAGTCCTCGGTAAAGCCGGTGTCCGGGTGCGTAAGTGTTCGTTAAGAACACGTTCGCTCATCTCTAGTCATAGTGCAAAATTCCATTATGATGTCATAATGTAAAAATTCCATTATGATGTCATAATGCAACATTCCATTATGATGTCATAATGCAAAATTCCATTATGATGTCATAATGCAACATTCCATTATGATGTCATAATGCAAAATTCCATTATGATGTCATAATGTAACATTCCATTATGATGTCATAATGCAACATTCCATTATGATGTCATAATGCAAAATTCCATTATGATGTCATAATGTAACATTCCATTATGATGTCATAATGTAACATTCCATTATGATGTCATACTGTAAAAATTCCATTATGATGTCATAATGCAAAATTCCATTATGATGTCATAATGTAAAAATTCCATTATGATGTCATAATGCAAAATTCCATTATGAAGTCATAATGTAAAATTCCATTATGATGTCAAAATGAAAAATTCCATTATGATGTCATAATATAAAATTCCATTATGATGTCATAATGCAAAATTTCATTATGATGTCATAATGTAAAACTCCATTATGATGTCATAATGCAACATTCCATTATGATGTCATAATGTAACATTCCATTATGATGTCATAATGCAAAATTCCATTATGATGTCATAATGTAACATTCCATTATGATGTCATAATGCAACATTCCATTATGATGCCATGATGCAACATTCCATTAAGATGTCACAATGCAACATTCCATTATGATGCCATGATGCAACATTCCATTAAGATGTCACAATGCAACATTCCATTATGATGTCATAATGCAACATTCCATTAAGATGTCACAATGCAACATTCCATTATGATATCATAATGCAAAATCCCATTATGATGTCATAATGCAACATTCCATTATGATGTCATAATGCAACATTCCATTATGATGGCATAATGCAAAATTCCATTATGATGGCATAATGCAAAATTCCATTATGATGTCATAATGTAAAAATTCCATTACGATGTCATAAAGCAAAATTGAATTATGATGTCATAATGTAAAATTCCATTACAATGTCATAATGCAAAATTCCATTATGATGTCATAATGTAAAATTCCATTATGATGTCATAATGCAAAATTCCATTATGATGTCATAATGTAAAATTCTATTATGATGTCATAATGTAACATTCCATTATGATGGCATAATGCAAAATTCCATTATGATGTCATAATGTAAAAATTCCATTATTATGGCATAATGCAAAATTCCATTATGATGTCATAATGTAAAAATTCCATTATTATGGCATAATGCAAAACTCCATTATGATGTCATAATGTAAACATTCCATTATTATGGCATAATGTAAAATTCCATTATGATGTCATAATGCAACATTCCATTATGTCATAATGCAAAATTCCATTATCATGTCATGATGCAACATTCCATTATGATGTCATAATGCAAAATTCCATTATGATGTCATAATGTGACATTCCATTATGATGTCATAATGTAACATTCCATTATGATGTCATAATGCAAAATTCCATTATGATGTCATAATGTAAAATTCCATTATGATGTCATAATGTAAAAATTCCATTATGATGTCATAATGCAAAATTCCATTATGATGTCATAATGAAAAATTCCATTATGATGTCATAATGCAACATTCCATTATGATGTCATAATGCAAAATTCCATTATGATGTCATAATGCAACATTCCATTATGATGGCATAATGTAAAATTCCATTATGATGTCATAATGCAAAATTCCATTATGATGTCATAATGTAAAATTCCATTATGATGTCATAATGTAAAAATTCCATTATGATGTCATAATGCAACATTCCATTATGATGTCATAATGTAAAATTCCATTATGATGTCATAATGCAACATTCCATTATCATGTCATAATGTAACATTCCATTATGATGTCATAATGCAAAATTCCATTATGATGTCATAATGTAAAAATTTTATTATTATAATAATGCAAAATTCCATTATGATGTCATAATGTAAAATTCCATTATGATGTCATAATGTAAAATTCCATTATGATGTCATAATGCAAAATTCCATTATGATGTCATAATGTAAAAATTCCATTATGATGGCATAATGCAAAATTCCATTATGATGTCATAATGTAAAATTCCATTATGATGTCATAATGTAAAATTCTATTATGATGTCATAATGCAACATTCCATTATGATGTCATAATGCAGCATTCCATTATGATGTCATAATGTAAAATTCCATTATGATGTCGTAATGCAACATTCCATTATGATGTCATAATGTAAAATTCCATTATGATGTCATAATGCAACATTCCATTATGATGTCATAATGTAAAATTCCATTATGATGTCATAATGCAACATTCCATTATGATGTCATAATGCAACATTCCATTATGATGTCATAATGCAACATTCCATTATGATGTCATAATGCAAAATCCCATTATGATGTCATAATGCAAAATTCCATTATGATGTCATAATGTAAAAATTCCATTACGATGTCATAATGCAAAATTCCATTATGATGTCATAATGTAAAAATTCCATTACAATGTCATAATGCAAAATTCCATTATGATGTCATAATGTAAAATTCCATTATGATGTCATAATGCAAAATTCCATTATGATGTCATAATGTAAAATTCCATTATGATGTCATAATGCAAAATTCCATTATGATGTCATAATGTAAAATTCCATTACGATGTCATAATGTAACATTCCATTATGATGTCATAATGCAAAATTCCATTATGATGTCATAATGTAAAAATTCCATTATTATGGCATAATGCAAAATTCCATTATGATGTCATAATGTAAAAATTCCATTATGATGTCATAATGCAAAATTCCATTATGATGTCATAATGCAAAATTCCATTAAGATGTCATAATGCAACATTCCATTATGATGGCTAATGTAAAATTCCATTATGATGTAATAATGCAACATTCCATTATGATGTCATAATGTAAAATTCCATTATGATGTCATAATGCAACATTCCATTATCATGTCATAATGTAACATTCCATTATGATGTCATAATGCAAAATTCCATTATAATGTCATAATGTAAAAATTTTATTATGATATCATAATGCAAAATTCCATTATGATGTCATAATGTAAAATTCCATTATGATGTCATAATGTAAAATTCCATTATGATGTCATAATGCAAAATTCCATTATGATGTCATAATGTAAAAATTCCATTATGATGGCATAATGCAAAATTCCATTATGATGTCATAATGTAAAATTCCATTATGATGTCATAATGTAAAATTCCATTATGATGTCATAATGCAACATTCCATTATGATGTCATATTGCAGCATTCCATTATGATGTCATAATGTAAAATTCCATTATGATGTCGTAATGCAACATTCCATTATGATGTCATAATGTAAAATTCCATTATGATGTCGTAATGCAACATTCCATTATGATGTCATAATGTAAAATTCCATTATGATGTCGTAATGCAACATTCCATTATGATGTCATAATGTAAAATTCCATTATGATGTCATAATGCAACATTCCATTATGATGTCATAATGCAACATTCCATTAAGATTTCATAATGCAACATTCCATTATGATGTCATAATGCAAAATCCCATTATGATGTCATAATGCAAAATTCCATTATGACGTCATAATGTAAAAATTCCATTACGATGTCATAATGCAAAATTCCATTATGATGTCATAATGTAAAAATTCCATTACAATGTCATAATGCAAAATTCCATTATGATGTCATAATGTAAAATTCCATTATGATGTCATAATGCAAAATTCCATTATGATGTCATAATGTAAAATTCCATTATGATGTCATAATGCAAAATTCCATTATGATGTCATAATGTAAAATTCCTTTACGATGTCATAATGTAACATTCCATTATGATGTCATAATGCAAAATTCCATTATGATGTCATAATGTGACATTCCATTATGATGTCATAATGCAACATTCCATTATGTCATAATGCAAAATTCCATTATCATGTCATGATGCAACATTCCATTATGATGTCATAATGCAAAATTCCATTATGATGTCATAATGTGACATTCCATTATGATGTCATAATGTAACATTCCATTATGATGTCATAATGCAAAATTCCATTATGATGTCATAATGTAAAATTCCATTATGATGTCATAATGTAAAAATTCCATTATGATGTCATAATGCAAAATTCCATTATGATGTCATAATGAAAAATTCCATTATGATGTCATAATGCAACATTCCATTATGATGTCATAATGCAAAATTCCATTATGATGTCATAATGCAACATTCCATTATGATGGCATAATGTAAAATTCCATTATGATGTAATAATGCAACATTCCATTATGATGTCATAATGTAAAATTCCATTATGATGTCGTAATGCAACATTCCATTATCATGTCATAATGTAACATTCCATTATGATGTCATAATGCAAAATTCCATTATGATGTCATAATGTAAAAATTTTATTATGATATCATAATGCAAAATTCCATTATGATGTCATAATGTAAAATTCCATTATGATGTCATAATGTAAAATTCCATTATGATGTCATAATGCAAAATTCCATTATGATGTCATAATGTAAAAATTCCATTATGATGGCATAATGCAAAATTCCATTATGATGTCATAATGTAAAATTCCATTATGATGTCATAATGTAAAATTCCATTATGATGTCATAATGCAACATTCCATTATGATGTCATAATGCAGCATTCCATTATGATGTCATAATGTAAAATTCCATTATGATGTCGTAATGCAACATTCCATTATGATGTCATAATGTAAAATTCCATTATGATGTCATAATGCAACATTCCATTATGATGTCATAATGTAAAATTCCATTATGATGTCATAATGCAACATTCCATTATGATGTCATAATGTAAAATTCCATTATGATGTCATAATGCAACATTCCATTATGATGTCATAATGCAACATTCCATTAAGATGTCATAATGCAACATTCCATTATGATGTCATAATGCAAAATTACATTATGATGTCATAATGTAAAAATTCCATTACGATGTCATAATGCAAAATTCCATTAAGATGTCATAATGCAAAATCCCATTATGATGTCATAATGCAAAATTACATTATGATGTCATAATGTAAAAATTCCATTACGATGTCATAATGCAAAATTCCATTATGATGTCATAATGTAAAAATTCCATAACAATGTCATAATGCAAAATTCCATTATGATGTCATAATGTAAAATTCCATTATGATGTCATAATGCAAAATTCCATTATGATGTCATAATGTAAAATTCCATTATGATGTCATAATGTAAAATTCCATTATGATGTCATAATGCAAAATTCCATTATGATGTCATAATGTAAAATTCCATTATGATGTCATAATGCAAAATTCCATTATGATGTCATAATGTAAAATTCCATTACGATGTCATAATGTAACATTCCATTATGATGTCATAATGCAAAATTCCATTATGAAGTCATAATGTAAAAATTCCATTATTATGGCATAATGCAAAATTCCATTATGATGTCATTATGTAAAAATTCCATTATGATGTCATAATGCAAAATTCCATTATGATGTCATAATGCAAAATTCCATTATGATGTCATAATGCAACATTCCATTATGATGCCTAATGTAAAATTCCATTATGATGTAATAATGCAACATTCCATTATGATGTCATAATGTAAAATTCCATTATGATGTCATAATGCAACATTCCATTATGATGTAATAGGGAAAATTCCATTATGATGTCATAATGTAAAAATTTTATTATGATATCATAATGCAAAATTCCATTATGATGTCATAATGTAAAATTCCATTATGATGTCATAATGTAAAATTCCATTATGATGTCATAATGCAAAATTCCATTATGATGTCATAATGTAAAAATTCCATTATGATGGCATAATGCAAAATTCCATTATGATGTCATAATTTAAAATTCCATTATGATGTCATAATGTAAAATTCCATTATGATGTCATAATGCAACATTCTATTATGATGTCATATTGCAGCATTCCATTATGATGTCATAATGTAAAATTCCATTATGATGTCGTAATGCAATATTCCATTATGATGTCATAATGTAAAATTCCATTATGATGTCGTAATGCAACATTCCATTATGATGTCATAATGTACAATTCCATTATGATGTCATAATGCAACATTCCATTATGATGTCATAATGTAAAATTCCATTATGATGTCATAATGCAACATTCCATTATGATGTCATAATGTAAAATTCCATTATGATGTCATAATGCAACATTCCATTAAGATTTCATAATGCAACATCCCATTATGATGTCATAATGCAAAATCCCATTATGATGTCATAATGCAAAATTACATTATGACGTCATAATGTAAAAATTCCATTACGATGTCATAATGCAAAATTCCATTATGATGTCATAATGTAAAAATTCCATTACAATGTCATAATGCAAAATTCCATTATGATGTCATAATGTAAAATTCCATTATGATGTCATAATGCAAAATTCCATCATGATGTCATAATGTAAAATTCCATTATGATGTCATAATGCAAAATTCCACTATGATGTCATAATGTAAAATTCCATTACGATGTCATAATGTAACATTCCATTATGATGTCATAATGCAAAATTCCATTATGATGTCATAATGTAAAATTCCATTATGATGTCATAATGTAAAAATTCCATTATGATGTCATAATGCAAAATTCCATTATGATGTCATAATGCAAAATTCCATTATGATGTCATAATGCAACATTCCATTATGATGTCATAATGCAACATTCCATTATGATGTCATAATGTAAAAATTTTATTATGATATCATAATGCAAAATTCCATTATGATGTCATAATGTAAAATTCCATTATGATGTCATAATGTAAAATTCCATTATGATGTCATAATGCAAAATTCCATTATGATGTCATAATGTAAAAATTCCATTATGATGGCATAATGCAAAATTCCATTATGATGTCATAATGTAAAATTCCATTATGATGTCATAATGTAAAATTCCATTATGATGTCATAATGCAACATTCCATTATGATGTCATAATGCAAAATTCCATTATCATGTCATAATGCAACATTCCATTATGATGTCATAATGCAAAATTCCATTATGATGTCATAATGCAACATTCCATTATGATGGCATAATGTAAAATTCCATTATGATATAATAATGCAACATTCCATTATGATGTCATAATGTAAAAATTCCATTATGATGGCATAATGCAAAATTCCATTATGATGTCATAATGTAAAATTCCATTATGATGTCATAATGTAAAATTCCATTATGATGTCATAATGCAAAATTCCATTATGATGTCATAATTCAAAATTCCATTATGATGTCATAATGCAACATTCCATTATGATGTCATAATGCAAAATTCCATTATGATGTCATAATGCAACATTCCATTATGATGGCATAATGTAAAATTCCATTATGATGTAATAATGCAACATTCCATTATGATGTCATAATGTAAAATTCCATTATGATGTCATAATGTAACATTCCATTATGATGTCATAATGCAAAATTCCATTATGATGTCATAATGTAAAAATTTTATTATGATATCATAATGCAAAATTCCATTATGATGTCATAATGTAAAATTCCATTATGATGTCATAATGTAAAATTCCATTATGATGTCATAATGCAAAAGTTCATTATGATGTCATAATGTAAAAATTCCATTATGATGGTATAATGCAAAATTCCATTATGATGTCATAATGTAAAATTCCATTATGATGTCATAATGTAAAATTCCATTATGATGTCATAATGCAACATTCCATTATGATGTCATATTGCAGCATTCCATTATGATGTCATAATGTAAAATTCCATTATGATGTCGTAATGCAACATTCCATTATGATGTCATAATGTAAAATTCCATTATGATGTCGTAATGCAACATTCCATTATGATGTCATAATGTAAAATTGCATTATGATGTCATAATGCAACATTCCATTATGATGTCATAATGCAACATTCCATTATGATGTCATAATGTAAAATTCCATTATGATGTCATAATGCAACATTCCATTATGATGTCATAATGCAACATTCCATTAAGATTTCATAATGCAACATTCCATTATGATGTCATAATGCAAAATCCCATTATGATGTCATAATGCAAAATTCCATTATGACGTCATAATGTAAAAATTCCATTACGATGTCATAATGCAAAATTCCATTATGATGTCATAATGTAAAACTTCCATTACAATGTCATAATGCAAAATTCGATTATGATGTCATAATGTAACATTCCATTATGATGTCATAATGCAAAATTCCATTATGATGTCATAATGTAAAATTCCATTATGATGTCATAATGTAAAAATTCCATTATGATGTCATAATGCAAAATTCCATTATGATGTCATAATGAAAAATTCCATTATGATGTCATAATGCAAAATTCCATTATGATGTCATAATGCAACATTCCATTATGATGGCATAATGTAAAATTCCATTATGATGTCATAATGCAAAATTCCATTATGATGTCATAATGTAAAATTCCATTATGATGTCATAATGTAAAAATTCCATTATGATGTCATAATGTAAAAATTCCATTATGATGTCATAATGCAACATTCCATTATGATGTCATAATGTAAAATTCCATTATGATGTCATAATGCAACATT
Source organism: Eleutherodactylus coqui (assembly GCF_035609145.1). Lineage (NCBI taxonomy): Eukaryota > Metazoa > Chordata > Amphibia > Anura > Eleutherodactylidae > Eleutherodactylus > Eleutherodactylus coqui. Next base: position 38,291 of record NW_027102181.1, on the reverse strand, counting down.
CCATTATCATGTCATAATGCAAAATTCCATTATGATGTCATAATGTAAAATTCCATTATGATGTCATAATGTAAAATTCCATTATGATGTCATAATGCAAAATTCCATTATGATGTCATAATGTAAAAATTCCATTATGATGGCATAATGCAAAATTCCATTATGATGTCATAATGTAAAATTCCATTATGATGTCATAATGTAAAATTCTATTATGATGTCATAATGCAACATTCCATTATGATGTCAGAATGCAGCATTCCATTATGATGTCATAATGTAAAATTCCATTATGATGTCGTAATGCAACATTCCATTATGATGTCATAATGTAAAATTCCATTATGATGTCATAATGCAACATTCCATTATGATGTCATAATGTAAAATTCCATTATGATGTCATAATGCAACATTCCATTATGATGTCATAATGCAACATTCCATTATGATGTCATAATGTAAAATTCCATTATGATGTCATAATGTAACATTCCATTATGATGTCATAATGCAAAATTCCATTATGATGTCATAATGTAAAAATTTTATTATGATATCATAATGCAAAATTCCATTATGATGTCATAATGTAAAATTCCATTATGATGTCATAATGTAAAATTCCATTATGATGTCATAATGCAAAAGTTCATTATGATGTCATAATGTAAAAATTCCATTATGATGGTATAATGCAAAATTCCATTATGATGTCATAATGTAAAATTCCATTATGATGTCATAATGTAAAATTCCATTATGATGTCATAATGCAACATTCCATTATGATGTCATATTGCAGCATTCCATTATGATGTCATAATGTAAAATTCCATTATGATGTCGTAATGCAACATTCCATTATGATGTCATAATGTAAAATTCCATTATGATGTCGTAATGCAACATTCCATTATGATGTCATAATGTAAAATTGCATTATGATGTCATAATGCAACATTCCATTATGATGTCATAATGTAAAATTCCATTATGATGTCATAATGCAACATTCCATTATGATGTCATAATGTAAAATTCCATTATGATGTCATAATGCAACATTCCATTATGATGTCATAATGCAACATTCCATTAAGATTTCATAATGCAACATTCCATTATGATGTCATAATGCAAAATCCCATTATGATGTCATAATGCAAAATTCCATTATGACGTCATAATGTAAAAATTCCATTACGATGTCATAATGCAAAATTCCATTATGATGTCATAATGTAAAAATTCCATTACAATGTCATAATGCAAAATTCCATTATGATGTCATAATGTAAAATTCCATTATGATGTCATAATGCAAAATTCCATTATGATGTCATAATGTAAAATTCCAGTATGATGTCATAATGCAAAATTCCATTATGATGTCATAATGTAAAATTCCATTACGATGTCATAATGTAACATTCCATTATGATGTCATAATGCAAAATTCCATTATGATGTCATAATGTGACATTCCATTATGATGTCATAATGTAACATTCCATTATGATGTCATAATGCAAAATTCCATTATGATGTCATAATGTAAAATTCCATTATGATGTCATAATGTAAAAATTCCATTATGATGTCATAATGCAAAATTCCATTATGATGTCATAATGAAAAATTCCATTATGATGTCATAATGCAACATTCCATTATGATGTCATAATGCAAAATTCCATTATGATGTCATAATGCAACATTCCATTATGATGGCATAATGTAAAATTCCATTATGATGTCATAATGCAAAATTCCATTATGATGTCATAATGTAAAATTCCATTATGATGTCATAATGCAACATTCCATTATCATGTCATAATGTAACATTCCATTATGATGTCATAATGCAAAATTCCATTATGATGTCATAATGTAAAAATTTTATTATGATATAATAATGCAAAATTCCATTATGATGTCATAATGTAAAATTCCATTATGATGTCATAATGTAAAATTCCATTATGATGTCATAATGTAAAATTCCATTATGATGTCATAATGCAAAATTCCATTATGATGTCATAATGTAAAAATTCCATTATGATGGCATAATGCAAAATTCCATTATGATGTCATAATGTAAAATTCCATTATGATGTCATAATGTAAAATTCTATTATGATGTCATAATGCAACATTCCATTATGATGTCATAATGCAGCATTCCATTATGATGTCATAATGTAACATTCCATTATGATGTCGTAATGCAACATTCCATTATGATGTCATAATGTAAAATTCCATTATGATGTCATAATGCAACATTCCATTATGATGTCATAATGTAAAATTCCATTATGATGTCATAATGCAACATTCCATTATGATGTCATAATGCAACATTCCATTATGATGTCATAATGCAACATTCCATTATGATGTCATAATGCAAAATCCCATTATGATGTCATAATGCAAAATTCCATTATGATGTCATAATGTAAAAATTCCATTACGATGTCATAATGCAAAATTCCATTATGATGTCATAATGTAAAAATTCCATTACAATGTCATAATGCAAAATTCCATTATGATGTAATAATGTAAAATTCCATTATGATGTCATAATGCAAAATTCCATTATGATGTCATAATGTAAAATTCCATTATGATGTCATAATGCAAAATTCCATTATGATGTCATAATGTAAAATTCCATTACGATGTCATAATGTAACATTCCATTATGATGTCATAATGCAAAATTCCATTATGAAGTCATAATGTAAAAATTCCATTATTATGGCATAATGCAAAATTCCATTATGATGTCATAATGTAAAAATTCCATTATGATGTCATAATGCAAAATTCCATTATGATGTCATAATGCAAAATTCCATTATGATGTCATAATGCAACATTCCATTATGAAGTCATAATGTAAAAATTCCATTATTATGGCATAATGCAAAATTCCATTATGATGTCATTATGTAAAAATTCCATTATGATGTCATAATGCAAAATTCCATTATGATGTCATAATGCAAAATTCCATTATGATGTCATAATGCAACATTCCATTATGATGCCTAATGTAAAATTCCATTATGATGTAATAATGCAACATTCCATTATGATGTCATAATGTAAAATTCCATTATGATGTCATAATGCAACATTCCATTATGATGTAATAGGGAAAATTCCATTATGATGTCATAATGTAAAAATTTTATTATGATATCATAATGCAAAATTCCATTATGATGTCATAATGTAAAATTCCATTATGATGTCATAATGTAAAATTCCATTATGATGTCATAATGCAAAATTCCATTATGATGTCATAATGTAAAAATTCCATTATGATGGCATAATGCAAAATTCCATTATGATGTCATAATTTAAAATTCCATTATGATGTCATAATGTAAAATTCCATTATGATGTCATAATGCAACATTCTATTATGATGTCATATTGCAGCATTCCATTATGATGTCATAATGTAAAATTCCATTATGATGTCGTAATGCAATATTCCATTATGATGTCATAATGTAAAATTCCATTATGATGTCGTAATGCAACATTCCATTATGATGTCATAATGTAAAATTCCATTATGATGTCATAATGCAACATTCCATTATGATGTCATAATGTAAAATTCCATTATGATGTCATAATGCAACATTCCATTATGATGTCATAATGTAAAATTCCATTATGATGTCATAATGCAACATTCCATTAAGATTTCATAATGCAACATCCCATTATGATGTCATAATGCAAAATCCCATTATGATGTCATAATGCAAAATTACATTATGACGTCATAATGTAAAAATTCCATTACGATGTCATAATGCAAAATTCCATTATGATGTCATAATGTAAAAATTCCATTACAATGTCATAATGCAAAATTCCATTATGATGTCATAATGTAAAATTCCATTATGATGTCATAATGCAAAATTCCATCATGATGTCATAATGTAAAATTCCATTATGATGTCATAATGCAAAATTCCACTATGATGTCATAATGTAAAATTCCATTACGATGTCATAATGTAACATTCCATTATGATGTCATAATGCAAAATTCCATTATGATGTCATAATGTAAAATTCCATTATGATGTCATAATGTAAAAATTCCATTATGATGTCATAATGCAAAATTCCATTATGATGTCATAATGCAAAATTCCATTATGATGTCATAATGCAACATTCCATTATGATGTCATAATGCAACATTCCATTATGATGTCATAATGTAAAAATTTTATTATGATATCATAATGCAAAATTCCATTATGATGTCATAATGTAAAATTCCATTATGATGTCATAATGTAAAATTCCATTATGATGTCATAATGCAAAATTCCATTATGATGTCATAATGTAAAAATTCCATTATGATGGCATAATGCAAAATTCCATTATGATGTCATAATGTAAAATTCCATTATGATGTCATAATGTAAAATTCCATTATGATGTCATAATGCAACATTCCATTATGATGTCATAATGCAAAATTCCATTATCATGTCATAATGCAACATTCCATTATGATGTCATAATGCAAAATTCCATTATGATGTCATAATGCAACATTCCATTATGATGGCATAATGTAAAATTCCATTATGATATAATAATGCAACATTCCATTATGATGTCATAATGTAAAAATTCCATTATGATGGCATAATGCAAAATTCCATTATGATGTCATAATGTAAAATTCCATTATGATGTCATAATGTAAAATTCCATTATGATGTCATAATGCAAAATTCCATTATGATGTCATAATTCAAAATTCCATTATGATGTCATAATGCAACATTCCATTATGATGTCATAATGCAAAATTCCATTATGATGTCATAATGCAACATTCCATTATGATGGCATAATGTAAAATTCCATTATGATGTAATAATGCAACATTCCATTATGATGTCATAATGTAAAATTCCATTATGATGTCATAATGTAACATTCCATTATGATGTCATAATGCAAAATTCCATTATGATGTCATAATGTAAAAATTTTATTATGATATCATAATGCAAAATTCCATTATGATGTCATAATGTAAAATTCCATTATGATGTCATAATGTAAAATTCCATTATGATGTCATAATGCAAAAGTTCATTATGATGTCATAATGTAAAAATTCCATTATGATGGTATAATGCAAAATTCCATTATGATGTCATAATGTAAAATTCCATTATGATGTCATAATGTAAAATTCCATTATGATGTCATAATGCAACATTCCATTATGATGTCATATTGCAGCATTCCATTATGATGTCATAATGTAAAATTCCATTATGATGTCGTAATGCAACATTCCATTATGATGTCATAATGTAAAATTCCATTATGATGTCGTAATGCAACATTCCATTATGATGTCATAATGTAAAATTGCATTATGATGTCATAATGCAACATTCCATTATGATGTCATAATGCAACATTCCATTATGATGTCATAATGTAAAATTCCATTATGATGTCATAATGCAACATTCCATTATGATGTCATAATGCAACATTCCATTAAGATTTCATAATGCAACATTCCATTATGATGTCATAATGCAAAATCCCATTATGATGTCATAATGCAAAATTCCATTATGACGTCATAATGTAAAAATTCCATTACGATGTCATAATGCAAAATTCCATTATGATGTCATAATGTAAAACTTCCATTACAATGTCATAATGCAAAATTCGATTATGATGTCATAATGTAACATTCCATTATGATGTCATAATGCAAAATTCCATTATGATGTCATAATGTAAAATTCCATTATGATGTCATAATGTAAAAATTCCATTATGATGTCATAATGCAAAATTCCATTATGATGTCATAATGAAAAATTCCATTATGATGTCATAATGCAAAATTCCATTATGATGTCATAATGCAACATTCCATTATGATGGCATAATGTAAAATTCCATTATGATGTCATAATGCAAAATTCCATTATGATGTCATAATGTAAAATTCCATTATGATGTCATAATGTAAAAATTCCATTATGATGTCATAATGTAAAAATTCCATTATGATGTCATAATGCAACATTCCATTATGATGTCATAATGCAACATTCCATTATCATGTCATAATGCAAAATTCCATTATGATGTCATAATGTAAAATTCCATTATGATGTCATAATGTAAAATTCCATTATGATGTCATAATGCAAAATTCCATTATGATGTCATAATGTAAAAATTCCATTATGATGGCATAATGCAAAATTCCATTATGATGTCATAATGTAAAATTCCATTATGATGTCATAATGTAAAATTCTATTATGATGTCATAATGCAACATTCCATTATGATGTCAGAATGCAGCATTCCATTATGATGTCATAATGTAAAATTCCATTATGATGTCGTAATGCAACATTCCATTATGATGTCATAATGTAAAATTCCATTATGATGTCATAATGCAACATTCCATTATGATGTCATAATGTAAAATTCCATTATGATGTCATAATGCAACATTCCATTATGATGTCATAATGCAACATTCCATTATGATGTCATAATGTAAAATTCCATTATGATGTCATAATGTAACATTCCATTATGATGTCATAATGCAAAATTCCATTATGATGTCATAATGTAAAAATTTTATTATGATATCATAATGCAAAATTCCATTATGATGTCATAATGTAAAATTCCATTATGATGTCATAATGTAAAATTCCATTATGATGTCATAATGCAAAAGTTCATTATGATGTCATAATGTAAAAATTCCATTATGATGGTATAATGCAAAATTCCATTATGATGTCATAATGTAAAATTCCATTATGATGTCATAATGTAAAATTCCATTATGATGTCATAATGCAACATTCCATTATGATGTCATATTGCAGCATTCCATTATGATGTCATAATGTAAAATTCCATTATGATGTCGTAATGCAACATTCCATTATGATGTCATAATGTAAAATTCCATTATGATGTCGTAATGCAACATTCCATTATGATGTCATAATGTAAAATTGCATTATGATGTCATAATGCAACATTCCATTATGATGTCATAATGTAAAATTCCATTATGATGTCATAATGCAACATTCCATTATGATGTCATAATGTAAAATTCCATTATGATGTCATAATGCAACATTCCATTATGATGTCATAATGCAACATTCCATTAAGATTTCATAATGCAACATTCCATTATGATGTCATAATGCAAAATCCCATTATGATGTCATAATGCAAAATTCCATTATGACGTCATAATGTAAAAATTCCATTACGATGTCATAATGCAAAATTCCATTATGATGTCATAATGTAAAAATTCCATTACAATGTCATAATGCAAAATTCCATTATGATGTCATAATGTAAAATTCCATTATGATGTCATAATGCAAAATTCCATTATGATGTCATAATGTAAAATTCCAGTATGATGTCATAATGCAAAATTCCATTATGATGTCATAATGTAAAATTCCATTACGATGTCATAATGTAACATTCCATTATGATGTCATAATGCAAAATTCCATTATGATGTCATAATGTGACATTCCATTATGATGTCATAATGTAACATTCCATTATGATGTCATAATGCAAAATTCCATTATGATGTCATAATGTAAAATTCCATTATGATGTCATAATGTAAAAATTCCATTATGATGTCATAATGCAAAATTCCATTATGATGTCATAATGAAAAATTCCATTATGATGTCATAATGCAACATTCCATTATGATGTCATAATGCAAAATTCCATTATGATGTCATAATGCAACATTCCATTATGATGGCATAATGTAAAATTCCATTATGATGTCATAATGCAAAATTCCATTATGATGTCATAATGTAAAATTCCATTATGATGTCATAATGCAACATTCCATTATCATGTCATAATGTAACATTCCATTATGATGTCATAATGCAAAATTCCATTATGATGTCATAATGTAAAAATTTTATTATGATATAATAATGCAAAATTCCATTATGATGTCATAATGTAAAATTCCATTATGATGTCATAATGTAAAATTCCATTATGATGTCATAATGTAAAATTCCATTATGATGTCATAATGCAAAATTCCATTATGATGTCATAATGTAAAAATTCCATTATGATGGCATAATGCAAAATTCCATTATGATGTCATAATGTAAAATTCCATTATGATGTCATAATGTAAAATTCTATTATGATGTCATAATGCAACATTCCATTATGATGTCATAATGCAGCATTCCATTATGATGTCATAATGTAACATTCCATTATGATGTCGTAATGCAACATTCCATTATGATGTCATAATGTAAAATTCCATTATGATGTCATAATGCAACATTCCATTATGATGTCATAATGTAAAATTCCATTATGATGTCATAATGCAACATTCCATTATGATGTCATAATGCAACATTCCATTATGATGTCATAATGCAACATTCCATTATGATGTCATAATGCAAAATCCCATTATGATGTCATAATGCAAAATTCCATTATGATGTCATAATGTAAAAATTCCATTACGATGTCATAATGCAAAATTCCATTATGATGTCATAATGTAAAAATTCCATTACAATGTCATAATGCAAAATTCCATTATGATGTAATAATGTAAAATTCCATTATGATATCATAATGCAAAATTCCATTATGATGTCATAATGTAAAATTCCATTATGATGTCATAATGCAAAATTCCATTATGATGTCATAATGTAAAATTCCATTACGATGTCATAATGTAACATTCCATTATGATGTCATAATGCAAAATTCCATTATGAAGTCATAATGTAAAAATTCCATTATTATGGCATAATGCAAAATTCCATTATGATGTCATAATGTAAAAATTCCATTATGATGTCATAATGCAAAATTCCATTATGATGTCATAATGCAAAATTCCATTATGATGTCATAATGCAACATTCCATTATGATGGCTAATGTAAAATTCCATTATGATGTAATAATGCAACATTCCATTATGATGTCATAATGTAAAATTCCATTATGATGTCATAATGCAACATTCCATTATCATGTCATAATGTAACATTCCATTATGATGTCATAATGCAAAATTCCATTATAATGTCATAATGTAAAAATTTTATTATGATATCATAATGCAAAATTCCATTATGATGTCATAATGTAAAATTCCATTATGATGTCATAATGTAAAATTCCATTATGATGTCATAATGCAAAATTCCATTATGATGTCATAATGTAAAAATTCCATTATGATGGCATAATGCAAAATTCCATTATGATGTCATAATGTAAAATTCCATTATGATGTCATAATGTAAAATTCCATTATGATGTCATAATGCAACATTCCATTATGATGTCATATTGCAGCATTCCATTATGATGTCATAATGTAAAATTCCATTATGATGTCGTAATGCAACATTCCATTATGATGTCATAATGTAAAATTCCATTATGATGTCGTAATGCAACATTCCATTATGATGTCATAATGTAAAATTCCATTATGATGTCATAATGCAACATTCCATTATGATGTCATAATGTAAAATTCCATTATGATGTCATAATGCAACATTCCATTATGATGTCATAATGTGACATTCCATTATGATGTCATAATGTAACATTCCATTATGATGTCATAATGCAAAATTCCATTATGATGTCATAATGTAAAATTCCATTATGATGTCATAATGTAAAAATTCCATTATGATGTCATAATGCAAAATTCCATTATGATGTCATAATGAAAAATTCCATTATGATGTCATAATGCAACATTCCATTATGATGTCATAATGCAAAATTCCATTATGATGTCATAATGCAACATTCCATTATGATGGCATAATGTAAAATTCCATTATGATGTAATAATGCAACATTCCATTATGATGTCATAATGTAAAATTCCATTATGATGTCGTAATGCAACATTCCATTATCATGTCATAATGTAACATTCCATTATGATGTCATAATGCAAAATTCCATTATGATGTCATAATGTAAAAATTTTATTATGATATCATAATGCAAAATTCCATTATGATGTCATAATGTAAAATTCCATTATGATGTCATAATGTAAAATTCCATTATGATGTCATAATGCAAAATTCCATTATGATGTCATAATGTAAAAATTCCATTATGATGGCATAATGCAAAATTCCATTATGATGTCATAATGTAAAATTCCATTATGATGTCATAATGTAAAATTCCATTATGATGTCATAATGCAACATTCCATTATGATGTCATAATGCAGCATTCCATTATGATGTCATAATGTAAAATTCCATTATGATGTCGTAATGCAACATTCCATTATGATGTCATAATGTAAAATTCCATTATGATGTCGTAATGCAACATTCCATTATGATGTCATAATGTAAAATTCCATTATGATGTCATAATGCAACATTCCATTATGATGTCATAATGTAAAATTCCATTATGATGTCATAATGCAACATTCCATTATGATGTCATAATGCAACATTCCATTAAGATGTCATAATGCAACATTCCATTATGATGTCATAATGCAAAATTACATTATGATGTCATAATGTAAAAATTCCATTACGATGTCATAATGCAAAATTCCATTAAGATGTCATAATGCAAAATCCCATTATGATGTCATAATGCAAAATTACATTATGATGTCATAATGTAAAAATTCCATTACGATGTCATAATGCAAAATTCCATTATGATGTCATAATGTAAAAATTCCATTACAATGTCATAATGCAAAATTCCATTATGATGTCATAATGTAAATTCCATTATGATGTCATAATGCAAAATTCCATTATGATGTCATAATGTAAAATTCCATTATGATGTCATAATGCAAAATTCCATTATGATGTCATAATGTAAAATTCCATTACGATGTCATAATGTAACATTCCATTATGATGTCATAATGCAAAATTCCATTATGAAGTCATAATGTAAAAATTCCATTATTATGGCATAATGCAAAATTCCATTATGATGTCATTATGTAAAAATTCCATTATGATGTCATAATGCAAAATTCCATTATGATGTCATAATGCAAAATTCCATTATGATGTCATAATGCAACATTCCATTATGATGCCTAATGTAAAATTCCATTATGATGTAATAATGCAACATTCCATTATGATGTCATAATGTAAAATTCCATTATGATGTCATAATGCAACATTCCATTATGATGTAATAGGGAAAATTCCATTATGATGTCATAATGTAAAAATTTTATTATGATATCATAATGCAAAATTCCATTATGATGTCATAATGTAAAATTCCATTATGATGTCATAATGTAAAATTCCATTATGATGTCATAATGCAAAATTCCATTATGATGTCATAATGTAAAAATTTCATTATGATGGCATAATGCAAAATTCCATTATGATGTCATAATGTAAAATTCCATTATGATGTCATAATGTAAAATTCCATTATGATGTCATAATGCAACATTCTATTATGATGTCATATTGCAGCATTCCATTATGATGTCATAATGTAAAATTCCATTATGATGTCGTAATGCAATATTCCATTATGATGTCATAATGTAAAATTCCATTATGATGTCGTAATGCAACATTCCATTATGATGTCATAATGTAAAATTCCATTATGATGTCATAATGCAACATTCCATTATGATGTCATAATGTAAAATTCCATTATGATGTCATAATGCAACATTCCATTATGATGTCATAATGTAAAATTCCATTATGATGTCATAATGCAACATTCCATTAAGATTTCATAATGCAACATCCCATTATGATGTCATAATGCAAAATCCCATTATGATGTCATAATGCAAAATTACATTATGACGTCATAATGTAAAAATTACATTACGATGTCATAATGCAAAATTCCATTATGATGTCATAATGTAAAAATTCCATTACAATGTCATAATGCAAAATTCCATTATGATGTCATAATGTAAAATTCCATTATGATGTCATAATGCAAAATTCCATTATGATGTCATAATGTAAAATTCCATTATGATGTCATAATGCAAAATTCCATTATGATGTAATAATGTAAAATTCCATTACGATGTCATAATGTAACATTCCATTATGATGTCATAATGCAAAATTCCATTATGATGTCATAATGTAAAATTCCATTATGATGTCATAATGTAAAAATTCCATTATGATGTCATAATGCAAAATTCCATTATGATGTCATAATGCAAAATTCCATTATGATGTCATAATGCAACATTCCATTATGATGTCATAATGCAAAATTCCATTATGATGTCATAATGTAAAAATTTTATTATGATATCATAATGCAAAATTCCATTATGATGTCATAATGTAAAATTCCATTATGATGTCATAATGTAAAATTCCATTATGATGTCATAATGCAAAATTCCATTATGATGTCATAATGTAAAAATTCCATTATGATGGCATAATGCAAAATTCCATTATGATGTCATAATGTAAAATTCCATTATGATGTCATAATGTAAAATTCCATTATGATGTCATAATGCAACATTCCATTATGATGTCATAATGCAAAATTCCATTATCATGTCATAATGCAACATTCCATTATGATGTCATAATGCAAAATTCCATTATGATGTCATAATGCAACATTCCATTATGATGGCATAATGTAAAATTCCATTATGATGTAATAATGCAACATTCCATTATGATGTCATAATGTAAAAATTCCATTATGATGGCATAATGCAAAATTCCATTATGATGTCATAATGTAAAATTCCATTATGATGTCATAATGTAAAATTCCATTATGATGTCATAATGCAAAATTCCATTATGATGTCATAATTCAAAATTCCATTATGATGTCATAATGCAACATTCCATTATGATGTCATAATGCAAAATTCCATTATGATGTCATAATGCAACATTCCATTATGATGGCATAATGTAAAATTCCATTATGATGTAATAATGCAACATTCCATTATGATGTCATAATGTAAAATTCCATTATGATGTCATAATGTAACATTCCATTATGATGTCATAATGCAAAATTCCATTATGATGTCATAATGTAAAAATTTTATTATGATATCATAATGCAAAATTCCATTATGATGTCATAATGTAAAATTCCATTATGATGTCATAATGTAAAATTCCATTATGATGTCATAATGCAAAAGTTCATTATGATGTCATAATGTAAAAATTCCATTATGATGGTATAATGCAAAATTCCATTATGATGTCATAATGTAAAATTCCATTATGATGTCATAATGTAAAATTCCATTATGATGTCATAATGCAACATTCCATTATGATGTCATATTGCAGCATTCCATTATGATGTCATAATGTAAAATTCCATTATGATGTCGTAATGCAACATTCCATTATGATGTCATAATGTAAAATTCCATTATGATGTCGTAATGCAACATTCCATTATGATGTCATAATGTAAAATTGCATTATGATGTCATAATGCAACATTCCATTATGATGTCATAATGTAAAATTCCATTATGATGTCATAATGCAACATTCCATTATGATGTCATAATGTAAAATTCCATTATGATGTCATAATGCAACATTCCATTATGATGTCATAATGCAACATTCCATTAAGATTTCATAATGCAACATTCCATTATGATGTCATAATGCAAAATCCCATTATGATGTCATAATGCAAAATTCCATTATGACGTCATAATGTAAAAATTCCATTACGATGTCATAATGCAAAATTCCATTATGATGTCATAATGTAAAAATTCCATTACAATGTCATAATGCAAAATTCCATTATGATGTCATAATGTAAAATTCCATTATGATGTCATAATGCAAAATTCCATTATGATGTCATAATGTAAAATTCCAGTATGATGTCATAATGCAAAATTCCATTATGATGTCATAATGTAAAATTCCATTACGATGTCATAATGTAACATTCCATTATGATGTCATAATGCAAAATTCCATTATGATGTCATAATGTGACATTCCATTATGATGTCATAATGCAAAATTCCATTATGATGTCATAATGTGACATTCCATTATGATGTCATAATGTAACATTCCATTATGATGTCATAATGCAAAATTCCATTATGATGTCATAATGCAAAATTCTATTATGATGTCATAATGCAAAATTCCATTATGATGTCATAATGCAACATTCCATTATGATGTCATAATGCAAAATTCCATTATGATGTCATAATGTAAAATTCCATTATGATGTCATAATGTAAAATTCCATTATGATGTCATAATGTAAAAATTCCATTATGATGGCATAATGCAAAATTCCATTATGATGTCATAATGTAAAATTCCATTATGATGTCATAATGTAAAATTCCATTATGATGTCATAATGCAACATTCCATTATGATGTCATAATGCAAAATTCCATTATGATGTCATAATGCAACATTCCATTATGATGTCATAATGCAAAATTCCATTATGATGTCATAATGCAACATTCCATTATGATGGCATAATGTAAAATTCCATTATGATGTAATAATGCAACATTCCATTATGATGTCATAATTCAAAATTCCATTATGATGTCATAATGCAACATTCCATTATGATGTCATAATGCAAAATTCCATTATGATGTCATAATGCAACTTTCCATTATGATGTCATAATGCAAAATTCCATTATGATGTCATAATGCAACATTCCATTATGATGGCATAATGTAAAATTCCATTATGATGTCATAATGTAACATTCCATTATGATGTCATAATGCAAAATTCCATTATGATGTCATAATGTAAAAATTTTATTATGATATCATAATGCAAAATTCCATTATGATGTCATAATGTAAAATTCCATTATGATGTCATAATGTAAAATTCCATTATGATGTCATAATGCAAAATTTCATTATGATGTCATAATGTAAAAATTCCATTATGATGGCATAATGCAAAATTCCATTATGATGTCATAATGTAAAATTCCATTATGATGTCATAATGTAAAATTCCATTATGATGTCATAATGCAACATTCCATTATGATGTCATATTGCAGCATACCATTATGATGTCATAATGTAAAATTCCATTATGATGTCGTAATGCAACATTCCATTATGATGTCATAATGTAAAATTCCATTATGATGTCATAATGCAACATTCCATTATGATGTCATAATGTAAAATTCCATTATGATGTCATAATGCAACATTCCATTATGATGTCATAATGTAAAATTCCATTATGATGTCATAATGCAACATTCCATTATGATGTCATAATGCAACATTCCATTAAGATTTCATAATGTAACATTCCATTATGATGTCATAATGCAAAATTCCATTATGATGTCATAATGTGACATTCCATTATGATGTCATAATGTAACATTCCATTATGATGTCATAATGCAAAATTCCATTATGATGTCATAATGCAAAATTCCATTATGATGTCATAATGTAAAAATTTTATTATGATATCATAATGCAAAATTCCATTATGATGTCATAATGTAAAATTCCATTATGATGTCATAATGTAAAATTCCATTATGATGTCATAATGTAAAAATTCCATTATGATGGCATAATGCAAAATTCCATTATGATGTCATAATGTAAAATTCCATTATGATGTCATAATGTAAAATTCCATTATGATGTCATAATGCAACATTCCATTATGATGTCATAATGCAAAATTCCATTATGATGTCATAATGCAACATTCCATTATGATGTCATAATGCAAAATTCCATTATGATGTCATAATGCAACATTCCATTATGATGGCATAATGTAAAATTCCATTATGATGTAATAATGCAACATTCCATTATGATGTCATAATTCAAAATTCCATTATGATGTCATAATGCAACATTCCATTATGATGTCATAATGCAAAATTCCATTATGATGTCATAATGCAACTTTCCATTATGATGTCATAATGCAAAATTCCATTATGATGTCATAATGCAACATTCCATTATGATGGCATAATGTAAAATTCCATTATGATGTCATAATGTAACATTCCATTATGATGTCATAATGCAAAATTCCATTATGATGTCATAATTTAAAAATTTTATTATGATATCATAATGCAAAATTCCATTATGATGTCATAATGTAAAATTCCATTATGATGTCATAATGTAAAATTCCATTATGATGTCATAATGCAAAATTTCATTATGATGTCATAATGTAAAAATTCCATTATGATGGCATAATGCAAAATTCCATTATGATGTCATAATGTAAAATTCCATTATGATGTCATAATGTAAAATTCCATTATGATGTCATAATGCAACATTCCATTATGATGTCATATTGCAGCATTCCATTATGATGTCATAATGTAAAATTCCATTATGATGTCGTAATGCAACATTCCATTATGATGTCATAATCTAAAATTCCATTATGATGTCGTAATGCAACATTCCATTATGATGTCATAATGTAAAATTCCATTATGATGTCATAATGCAACATTCCATTATGATGTCATAATGTAAAATTCCATTATGATGTCATAATGCAACATTCCATTATGATGTCATAATGTAAAATTCCATTATGATGTCATAATGCAACATTCCATTATGATGTCATAATGCAACATTCCATTAAGATTTCATAATGCAACATTCCATTATGATGTCATAATGCAAAATCCCATTATGATGTCATAATGCAAAATTCCATTATGACGTCATAATGTAAAAATTCCATTACGATGTCATAATGCAAAATTCCATTATGATGTCATAATGTAAAAATTCCATTACAATGTCATAATGCAAAATTCCATTATGATGTCATAATGTAAAATTCCATTATGATGTCATAATGCAAAATTCCATTATGATGTCATAATGTAAAATTCCATTACGATGTCATAATGTAACATTCCATTATGATGTCATAATGCAAAATTCCATTATGATGTCATAATGTGACATTCCATTATGATGTCATAATGTAACATTCCATTATGATGTCATAATGCAAAATTCCATTATGATGTCATAATGTAAAATTCCATTATGATGTCATAATGAAAAAATTCCATTATGATGTCATAATGCAACATTCCATTATGATGTCATAATGCAAAATTCCATTATGATGTCATAATGTAAAAATTTTATTATGATATCATAATGCAAAATTCCATTATGATGTCATAATGTAAAATTCCATTATGATGTCATAGTGTAAAATTCCATTATGATGTCATAATGTAAAAATTCCATTATGATGGCATAATGCAAAATTCCATTATGATGTCATAATGTAAAATTCCATTATGATGTCATAATGTAAAATTCCATTATGATGTCATAATGCAACATTCCATTATGATGTCATAATGCAAAATTCCATTATCATGTCATAATGCAACATTCCATTATGATGTCATAATGCAAAATTCCATTATGATGTCATAATGCAACATTCCATTATGATGGCATAATGTAACATTCCATTATGATGTAATAATGCAACATTCCATTATGATGTCATAATTCAAAATTCCATTATGATGTCATAATGCAACATTCCATTATGATATCATAATGCAAAATTCCATTATGATGTCATAATGCAACATTCCATTATGATGGCATAATGTAAAATTCCATTATGATGTAATAATGCAACATTCCATTATGATGTCATAATGTAAATTTCCATTATGATGTCATAATGCAACATTCCATTATGATGTCATAATGCAACATTCCATTATGATGTCATAAGGTAACATTCCATTATGATGTCATAATGTAACATTCCATTATGATGTCATAATGTAAAATTCCATTATGATGTCATAATGCGACATTCCATTATGATGTCATAATGCAAAATGCCATTATGATGTTATAATGCAAAATTCCATTATGATGTCATAATGTAAAAATTCCATTATGATGTCATAATGCAAAATTCCATTATGATGTCATAATGTGAAAATTCCATTATGATGTCATAATGCAAAATTCCATTATGATGTCATAATGTAAAATTCCATTATGATGTCATAATGCAACATTCCATTATGATGTCATAATGCAAAATTCCATTATGATGTCATAATGTAACATTCAATTAGGATGTCATAATGCAAAATTCCATAATGATGTCATAATGCAAAATTTTATTATGATGTCATAATGTAAAAATTCCATTATGATGTCATAATGCAAAATTCCATTATGATGTCATAATGTAAAAATTCAATTATGATGTCATAATGCAAAATTCCATTATGATGTCATAATGTAAAAATTGAATTATGATGTCATAATGCAAAATGCCATTATGATGTCATAATGTAAAAATTGAATTATGATGTCATAATGCAAAATTCCATTATGATGTCATAATGTAACATTCCATTATGATGTCCTAATGCAAAATTCCATTATGATGTCATAATGCAAAATTCCATTATGATGTCATAATGCAACATTACATTATGATGTCACAATGCAAAATTCCATTATGATGTCATAATGTAAAAATTCCATTATGATGTCATAATGCAAAATTCCATTATGATGTCATAATGTAAAAATTCCATTATGATGTCATAATGCAAAATTCCATTATGATGTCATAATGTAAAATTCCATTATGATGTCATAATGCAACATTCCATTATGATGTCATAATGTAAAATTCCATTATGATGTCATAATGCAACATTCTATTATGATGTCATAATGTAAAATTCCATTATGATGTCATAATGCAAAATTCCATTATGATGTCATAATGTAAAAATTCCATTATGATGTCATAATGCAAAATTCCATTATGCTGTCATAATGTAAAAATTCTATTATGATGTCATAATGTAAAATTCCATTATGATGTCATAATGCTACATTCCATTATGATGTCATAATGCAAAATTCCATTATGATGTCATAATGTAAAAATTCCATTATGATGTCATAATGTAACATTCCATTATGATGTCATAATGTAAAAATTCCATTATGATGTCATAATGCAACATTCCATTATAATGTCATAATGTTAAATTCCATTATGATGTCATAATGCAACATTCCATTATTATGTCATAATGTAAAATTCCATTATGATGTCATAATGCAACATTCCATTATGATGTCATAATGTAAAATTCCATTATGATGTCATAATGTAAAATTCCATTATGATGTCATAATGCAACATTCCATTATGATGTCATAATGTAAAATTCCATTATGATGTCATAATGCAACATTCCATTATGATGTCGTAATGCAACATTCCATTATGATGTCATAATGTAAAATTCCATTATGATGTCAAAATGCAACATTCCATTATGATGTCATAATGTAAAATTCCATTATGATGTCATAATGCAACATTCCATTAAGATGTCATAATGTGACATTCCATTATGATGTCATAATGTAACATTCCATTATGATGTCATAATGCAAAATTCCATTATGATGTCATAATGTAAAAATTTTATTATGATATCATAATGCAAAATTCCATTATGATGTCATAATGTAAAATTCCATTATGATGTCATAATGTAAAATTCCATTATGATGTCATAATGTAAAAATTCCATTATGATGGCATAATGCAAAATTCCATTATGATGTCATAATGTAAAATTCCATTATGATGTCATAATGTAAAATTCCATTATGATGTCATAATGCAACATTCCATTATGATGTCATAATGCAAAATTCCATTATGAT
Organism: Eleutherodactylus coqui; assembly: GCF_035609145.1. Lineage (NCBI taxonomy): Eukaryota > Metazoa > Chordata > Amphibia > Anura > Eleutherodactylidae > Eleutherodactylus > Eleutherodactylus coqui. The sequence goes on along the minus strand of NW_027102181.1, from coordinate 18,308 downwards.
GTCATAATGCAACATTCCATTATGATGTCATAATGCAAAATTCCATTATGATGTCATAATGCAACATTCCATTATGATGGCATAATGTAAAATTCCATTATGATGTAATAATGCAACATTCCATTATGATGTCATAATTCAAAATTCCATTATGATGTCATAATGCAACATTCCATTATGATGTCATAATGCAAAATTCCATTATGATGTCATAATGCAACTTTCCATTATGATGTCATAATGCAAAATTCCATTATGATGTCATAATGCAACATTCCATTATGATGGCATAATGTAAAATTCCATTATGATGTCATAATGTAACATTCCATTATGATGTCATAATGCAAAATTCCATTATGATGTCATAATGTAAAAATTTTATTATGATATCATAATGCAAAATTCCATTATGATGTCATAATGTAAAATTCCATTATGATGTCATAATGTAAAATTCCATTATGATGTCATAATGCAAAATTTCATTATGATGTCATAATGTAAAAATTCCATTATGATGGCATAATGCAAAATTCCATTATGATGTCATAATGTAAAATTCCATTATGATGTCATAATGTAAAATTCCATTATGATGTCATAATGCAACATTCCATTATGATGTCATATTGCAGCATTCCATTATGATGTCATAATGTAAAATTCCATTATGATGTCGTAATGCAACATTCCATTATGATGTCATAATCTAAAATTCCATTATGATGTCGTAATGCAACATTCCATTATGATGTCATAATGTAAAATTCCATTATGATGTCATAATGCAACATTCCATTATGATGTCATAATGTAAAATTCCATTATGATGTCATAATGCAACATTCCATTATGATGTCATAATGTAAAATTCCATTATGATGTCATAATGCAACATTCCATTATGATGTCATAATGCAACATTCCATTAAGATTTCATAATGCAACATTCCATTATGATGTCATAATGCAAAATCCCATTATGATGTCATAATGCAAAATTCCATTATGACGTCATAATGTAAAAATTCCATTACGATGTCATAATGCAAAATTCCATTATGATGTCATAATGTAAAAATTCCATTACAATGTCATAATGCAAAATTCCATTATGATGTCATAATGTAAAATTCCATTATGATGTCATAATGCAAAATTCCATTATGATGTCATAATGTAAAATTCCATTACGATGTCATAATGTAACATTCCATTATGATGTCATAATGCAAAATTCCATTATGATGTCATAATGTGACATTCCATTATGATGTCATAATGTAACATTCCATTATGATGTCATAATGCAAAATTCCATTATGATGTCATAATGTAAAATTCCATTATGATGTCATAATGAAAAAATTCCATTATGATGTCATAATGCAACATTCCATTATGATGTCATAATGCAAAATTCCATTATGATGTCATAATGTAAAAATTTTATTATGATATCATAATGCAAAATTCCATTATGATGTCATAATGTAAAATTCCATTATGATGTCATAGTGTAAAATTCCATTATGATGTCATAATGTAAAAATTCCATTATGATGGCATAATGCAAAATTCCATTATGATGTCATAATGTAAAATTCCATTATGATGTCATAATGTAAAATTCCATTATGATGTCATAATGCAACATTCCATTATGATGTCATAATGCAAAATTCCATTATCATGTCATAATGCAACATTCCATTATGATGTCATAATGCAAAATTCCATTATGATGTCATAATGCAACATTCCATTATGATGGCATAATGTAACATTCCATTATGATGTAATAATGCAACATTCCATTATGATGTCATAATTCAAAATTCCATTATGATGTCATAATGCAACATTCCATTATGATATCATAATGCAAAATTCCATTATGATGTCATAATGCAACATTCCATTATGATGGCATAATGTAAAATTCCATTATGATGTAATAATGCAACATTCCATTATGATGTCATAATGTAAATTTCCATTATGATGTCATAATGCAACATTCCATTATGATGTCATAATGCAACATTCCATTATGATGTCATAAGGTAACATTCCATTATGATGTCATAATGTAACATTCCATTATGATGTCATAATGTAAAATTCCATTATGATGTCATAATGCGACATTCCATTATGATGTCATAATGCAAAATGCCATTATGATGTTATAATGCAAAATTCCATTATGATGTCATAATGTAAAAATTCCATTATGATGTCATAATGCAAAATTCCATTATGATGTCATAATGTGAAAATTCCATTATGATGTCATAATGCAAAATTCCATTATGATGTCATAATGTAAAATTCCATTATGATGTCATAATGCAACATTCCATTATGATGTCATAATGCAAAATTCCATTATGATGTCATAATGTAACATTCAATTAGGATGTCATAATGCAAAATTCCATAATGATGTCATAATGCAAAATTTTATTATGATGTCATAATGTAAAAATTCCATTATGATGTCATAATGCAAAATTCCATTATGATGTCATAATGTAAAAATTCAATTATGATGTCATAATGCAAAATTCCATTATGATGTCATAATGTAAAAATTGAATTATGATGTCATAATGCAAAATGCCATTATGATGTCATAATGTAAAAATTGAATTATGATGTCATAATGCAAAATTCCATTATGATGTCATAATGTAACATTCCATTATGATGTCCTAATGCAAAATTCCATTATGATGTCATAATGCAAAATTCCATTATGATGTCATAATGCAACATTACATTATGATGTCACAATGCAAAATTCCATTATGATGTCATAATGTAAAAATTCCATTATGATGTCATAATGCAAAATTCCATTATGATGTCATAATGTAAAAATTCCATTATGATGTCATAATGCAAAATTCCATTATGATGTCATAATGTAAAATTCCATTATGATGTCATAATGCAACATTCCATTATGATGTCATAATGTAAAATTCCATTATGATGTCATAATGCAACATTCTATTATGATGTCATAATGTAAAATTCCATTATGATGTCATAATGCAAAATTCCATTATGATGTCATAATGTAAAAATTCCATTATGATGTCATAATGCAAAATTCCATTATGCTGTCATAATGTAAAAATTCTATTATGATGTCATAATGTAAAATTCCATTATGATGTCATAATGCTACATTCCATTATGATGTCATAATGCAAAATTCCATTATGATGTCATAATGTAAAAATTCCATTATGATGTCATAATGTAACATTCCATTATGATGTCATAATGTAAAAATTCCATTATGATGTCATAATGCAACATTCCATTATAATGTCATAATGTTAAATTCCATTATGATGTCATAATGCAACATTCCATTATTATGTCATAATGTAAAATTCCATTATGATGTCATAATGCAACATTCCATTATGATGTCATAATGTAAAATTCCATTATGATGTCATAATGTAAAATTCCATTATGATGTCATAATGCAACATTCCATTATGATGTCATAATGTAAAATTCCATTATGATGTCATAATGCAACATTCCATTATGATGTCGTAATGCAACATTCCATTATGATGTCATAATGTAAAATTCCATTATGATGTCAAAATGCAACATTCCATTATGATGTCATAATGTAAAATTCCATTATGATGTCATAATGCAACATTCCATTATGATGTCATAATGCAACATTCCATTAAGATGTCATAATGCAACATTCCATTATGATGTCATAATGCAAAATCCCATTATGATGTCATAATTAAAGATGAGCGAACGTTTTCGGCTCCGCCCCTTTTCGCCCGAACACCGAACTTTGCGAGCAATTCCGTGCTAGGGCGAAAAAAGTTCGGGGGTCGCCGTGGCAGCGCGGGGGGGGTGCGGCGGGGAGTGGGGGGGGGAGAGGGAGAGAGATAGGGCTCCCCTTGTTCCCTGCTGCTGCCGCCCACGCTGCCGTGCCTCTTCCCGCCCCCCGGCGCCCCCCGAATCTTTACGCGCGGACACTGAAGTCCTCGGTAAAGCCGGTGTCCGGGTGCGTAAGTGTTCGTTAAGAACACGTTCGCTCATCTCTAGTCATAGTGCAAAATTCCATTATGATGTCATAATGTAAAAATTCCATTACGATGTCATAATGCAAAATTCCATTATGATGTCATAATGTAAAAATTCCATTACGATGTCATAATGCAAAATTCCATTATGATGTCATAATGCAAAATTCCATTATGATGTCATAATGCAAAATTCCATTATGATGTCATAATGTAAAATTCCATTATGATGTCATAATGCAAAATTCCATTATGATGTCATAATGCAAAATTCCATTATGATGTCATAATGCAACATTCCATTATGATGTCATAATGCAAAATTCCATTATGATGTCATAATGAAACATTCCATTATGATATCATAATGCAAAATTCCATTATGATGTCATAATGTAACATTCCATTATGATGTCATAATGTAACATTCCATTATGATGTCATACTGTAAAAATTCCATTATGATGTCATAATGCAAAATTCCATTATGATGTCATAATGTAACATTCCATTATGATGTCATAATGTAAAAATTCCATTATGATGTCATAATGCAAAATTCCATTATGAAGTCATAATGTAAAATTCCATTATGATGTCAAAATGAAAAATTCCATTATGATGTCATAATATAAAATTCCATTATGATGTCATAATGCAAAATTTCATTATGATGTCATAATGTAAAACTCCATTATGATGTCATAATGCAACATTCCATTATGATGTCATAATGTAACATTCCATTAAGATGTCATAATGCAAAGTTCCATTATGATGTCATAATGTAACATTCCATTATGATGTCATAATGCAACATTCCATTATGATGCCATGATGCAACATTCCATTAAGATGTCACAATGCAACATTCCATTATGATGCCATGATGCAACATTCCATTAAGATGTCACAATGCAACATTCCATTATGATGTCATAATGCAACATTCCATTAAGATGTCATAATGCAACATTCCATTCTGATATCATAATGCAAAATCCCATTATGATGTCATAATGCAACATTCCATTATGATGTCATAATGCAACATTCCATTATGATGGCATAATGCAAAATTCCATTATGATGTCATAATGCAAAATTCCATTATGATGTCATAATGCAACATTCCATTATGATGTCATAATGCAACATTCCATTAAGATGTCATAATGCAACATTCCATTATGATGTCATAATGCAAAATCCCATTATGATGTCATAATTAAAGATGAGCGAACGTTTTCGGCTCCGCCCCTTTTCGCCCGAACACCGAACTTTGCGAGCAATTCCGTGCTAGGGCGAAAAAAGTTCGGGGGTCGCCGTGGCAGCGCGGGGGGGGTGCGGCGGGGAGTGGGGGGGGGGAGAGGGAGAGAGAGAGGGCTCCCCTTGTTCCCCGCTGCTGCCGCCCACGCTGCCGTGCCTCTCCCCGCCCCCCGGCGCCCCCCGAATCTTTACGCGCGGACACTGAAGTCCTCGGTAAAGCCGGTGTCCGGGTGCGTAAGTGTTCGTTAAGAACACGTTCGCTCATCTCTAGTCATAGTGCAAAATTCCATTATGATGTCATAATGTAAAAATTCCATTACGATGTCATAATGCAAAATTCCATTATGATGTCATAATGTAAAAATTCCATTACGATGTCATAATGCAAAATTCCATTATGATGTCATAATGCAAAATTCCATTATGATGTCATAATGCAAAATTCCATTATGATGTCATAATGTAAAATTCCATTATGATGTCATAATGCAAAATTCCATTATGATGTCATAATTCAAAATTCCATTATGATGTCATAATGCAACATTCCATTATGATGTCATAATGCAAAATTCCATTATGATGTCATAATGAAACATTCCATTATGATATCATAATGCAAAATTCCATTATGATGTCATAATGTAACATTCCATTATGATGTCATAATGTAACATTCCATTATGATGTCATACTGTAAAAATTCCATTATGATGTCATAATGCAAAATTCCATTATGATGTCATAATGTAACATTCCATTATGATGTCATAATGTAAAAATTCCATTATGATGTCATAATGCAAAATTCCATTATGAAGTCATAATGTAAAATTCCATTATGATGTCAAAATGAAAAATTCCATTATGATGTCATAATATAAAATTCCATTATGATGTCATAATGCAAAATTTCATTATGATGTCATAATGTAAAACTCCATTATGATGTCATAATGCAACATTCCATTATGATGTCATAATGTAACATTCCATTAAGATGTCATAATGCAAAGTTCCATTATGATGTCATAATGTAACATTCCATTATGATGTCATAATGCAACATTCCATTATGATGCCATGATGCAACATTCCATTAAGATGTCACAATGCAACATTCCATTATGATGCCATGATGCAACATTCCATTAAGATGTCACAATGCAACATTCCATTATGATGTCATAATGCAACATTCCATTAAGATGTCATAATGCAACATTCCATTCTGATATCATAATGCAAAATCCCATTATGATGTCATAATGCAACATTCCATTATGATGTCATAATGCAACATTCCATTATGATGGCATAATGCAAAATTCCATTATGATGTCATAATGCAAAATTCCATTATGATGTCATAATGTAAAAATTCCATTACGATGTCATAAAGCAAAATTGAATTATGATGTCATAATGTAAAATTCCATTACAATGTCATAATGCAAAATTCCATTATGATGTCATAATGTAAAATTCCATTATGATGTCATAATGCAAAATTCCATTATGATGTCATAATGTAAAATTCTATTATGATGTCATAATGTAACATTCCATTATGATGGCATAATGCAAAATTCCATTATGATGTCATAATGTAAAAATTCCATTATTATGGCATAATGCAAAATTCCATTATGATGTCATAATGTAAAAATTCCATTATTATGGCATAATGCAAAACTCCATTATGATGTCATAATGTTAAAATTCCATTATTATGGCATAATGTAAAATTCCATTATGATGTCATAATGCAACATTCCATTATGTCATAATGCAAAATTCCATTATCATGTCATGATGCAACATTCCATTATGATGTCATAATGCAAAATTCCATTATGATGTCATAATGTGACATTCCATTATGATGTCATAATGTAACATTCCATTATGATGTCATAATGCAAAATTCCATTATGATGTCATAATGTAAAATTCCATTATGATGTCATAATGTAAAAATTCCATTATGATGTCATAATGCAAAATTCCATTATGATGTCATAATGAAAAATTCCATTATGATGTCATAATGCAACATTCCATTATGATGTCATAATGCAAAATTCCATTATGATGTCATAATGCAACATTCCATTATGATGGCATAATGTAAAATTCCATTATGATGTAATAATGCAACATTCCATTATGATGTCATAATGTAAAATTCCATTATGATGTCATAATGCAACATTCCATTATCATGTCATAATGTAACATTCCATTATGATGTCATAATGCAAAATTCCATTATGATGTCATAATGTAAAAATTTTATTATGATATCATAATGCAAAATTCCATTATGATGTCATAATGTAAAATTCCATTATGATGTCATAATGTAAAATTCCATTATGATGTCATAATGCAAAATTCCATTATGATGTCATAATGTAAAAATTCCATTATGATGGCATAATGCAAAATTCCATTATGATGTCATAATGTAAAATTCCATTATGATGTCATAATGTAAAATTCCATTATGATGTCATAATGCAACATTCCATTATGATGTCATAATGCAGCATTCCATTATGATGTCATAATGTAAAATTCCATTATGATGTCGTAATGCAACATTCCATTATGATGTCATAATGTAAAATTCCATTATGATGTCGTAATGCAACATTCCATTATGATGTCATAATGTAAAATTCCATTATGATGTCGTAATGCAACATTCCATTATGATGTCATAATGTAAAATTCCATTATGATGTCATAATGCAACATTCCATTATGATGTCATAATGTAAAATTCCATTATGATGTCATAATGCAACATTCCATTATGATGTCATAATGCAACATTCCATTATGATGTCATAATGCAACATTCCATTATGATGTCATAATGCAAAATCCCATTATGATGTCATAATGCAAAATTCCATTATGATGTCATAATGTAAAAATTCCATTACGATGTCATAATGCAAAATTCCATTATGATGTCATAATGTAAAAATTCCATTACAATGTCATAATGCAAAATTCCATTATGATGTCATAATGTAAAATTCCATTATGATGTCATAATGTAAAATTCCATTATGATGTCATAATGCAAAATTCCATTATGATGTCATAATGTAAAATTCCATTACGATGTCATAATGTAACATTCCATTATGATGTCATAATGCAAAATTCCATTATGATGTCATAATGTAAAAATTCCATTATTATGGCATAATGCAAAATTCCATTATGATGTCATAATGTAAAAATTCCATTATGATGTCATAATGCAAAATTCCATTATGATGTCATAATGCAAAATTCCATTATGATGTCGTAATGCAACATTCCATTATGATGTCATAATGTAAAATTCCATTTTGATGTCATAATGCAACATTCCATTATGATGTCATAATGTAAAATTCCATTATGATGTCATAATGCAACATTCCATTATGATGTCATAATGCAACATTCCATTAAGATTTCATAATGCAACATTCCATTATGATGTCATAATGCAAAATCCCATTATGATGTCATAATGCAAAATTCCATTATGACGTCATAATGTAAAAATTCCATTACGATGTCATAATGCAAAATTCCATTATGATGTCATAATGTAAAAATTCCATTACAATGTCATAATGCAAAATTCCATTATGATGTCATAATGTAAAATTCCATTATGATGTCATAATGCAAAATTCCATTATGATGTCATAATGTAAAATTCCATTATGATGTCATAATGCAAAATTCCATTATGATGTCATAATGTAAAATTCCATTACGATGTCATAATGTAACATTCGATTATGATGTCATAATGCAAAATTCCATTATGATGTCATAATGTGACATTCCATTATGATGTCATAATGCAACATTCCATTATGTCATAATGCAAAATTCCATTATCATGTCATGATGCAACATTCCATTATGATGTCATAATGCAAAATTCCATTATGATGTCATAATGTGACATTCCATTATGATGTCATAATGTAACATTCCATTATGATGTCATAATGCAAAATTCCATTATGATGTAATAATGTAAAATTCCATTATGATGTCATAATGTAAAAATTCCATTATGATGTCATAATGCAAAACTCCATTATGATGTCATAATGTAAAAATTCCATTACTATGGCATAATGTAAAATTCCATTATGATGTCATAATGCAACATTCCATTATGTCATAATGCAAAATTCCATTATCATGTCATGATGCAACATTCCATTATGATGTCATAATGCAAAATTCCATTATGATGTCATAATGTGACATTCCATTATGATGTCATAATGTAACATTCCATTATGATGTCATAATGCAAAATTCCATTATGATGTCATAATGTTAAATTCCATTATGATGTCATAATGTAAAAATTCCATTATGATGTCATAATGCAAAATTCCATTATGATGTCATAATGAAAAATTCCATTATGATGTCATAATGCAACATTCCATTATGATGTCATAATGCAAAATTCCATTATGATGTCATAATGCAACATTTCATTATGATGGCATAATGTAAAATTCCATTATGATGTAATAATGCAACATTCCATAATGATGTCATAATGTAAAATTCCATTATGATGTCGTAATGCAACATTCCATTATGATGTCATAATGTAAAATTCCATTATGATGTCATAATGCAACATTCCATTATGATGTCATAATGTAAAATTCCATTATGATGTCATAATGCAACATTCCATTATGATGTCATAATGCAAAATTCCATTATGACGTCATAATGTAAAAATTCCATTACGATGTCATAATGCAAAATTCCATTATGATGTCATAATGTAAAAATTCCATTACAATGTCATAATGCAAAATTCCATTATGATGTCATAATGTAAAATTCCATTATGATGTCATAATGCAAAATTCCATTATGATGTCATAATGTAAATTTCCATTATGATGTCATAATGCAAAATTCCATTATGATGTCATAATGCAAAATTCCATTACGATGTCATAATGTAACATTCCATTATGATGTCATAATGCAAAATTCCATTATGATGTCATAATGTGACATTCCATTATGATGTCATAATGCGACATTCCATTATGTCATAATGCAAAATTCCATTATCATGTCATGATGCAACATTCCATTATGATGTCATAATGCAAAATTCCATTATGATGTCATAATGTGACATTCCATTATGATGTCATAATGTAACATTCCATTATGATGTCATAATGCAAAATTCCATTATGATGTCATAATGTAAAATTCCATTATGATGTCATAATGTAAAAATTCCATTATGATGTCATAATGCAAAATTCCATTATGATGTCATAATGAAAAATTCCATTATGATGTCATAATGCAACATTCCAGTATGATGTCATAATGCAAAATTCCATTATGATGTCATAATGCAACATTCCATTATGATGGCATAATGTAAAATTCCATTATGATGTAATAATGCAACATTCCATTATGATGTCATAATGTAAAATTCCATTATGATGTCGTAATGCAACATTCCATTATCATGTCATAATGTAACATTCCATTATGATGTCATAATGCAAAATTCCATTATGATGTCATAATGTAAAAATTTTATTATGATATCATAATGCAAAATTCCATTATGATGTCATAATGTAAAATTCCATTATGATGTCATAATGTAAAATTCCATTATGATGTCATAATGCAAAATTCCATTATGATGTCATAATGTAAAAATTCCATTATGATGGCATAATGCAAAATTCCATTATGATGTCATAATGTAAAATTCCATTATGATGTCATAATGTAAAATTCCATTATGATGTCATAATGCAACATTCCATTATGATGTCATAATGCAGCATTCCATTATGATGTCATAATGTAAAATTCCATTATGATGTCGTAATGCAACATTCCATTATGATGTCATAATGTAAAATTCCATTATGATGTCGTAATGCAACATTCCATTATGATGTCATAATGTAAAATTCCATTACGATGTCATAATGTAACATTCGATTATGATGTCATAATGCAAAATTCCATTATGATGTCATAATGTGACATTCCATTATGATGTCATAATGCAACATTCCATTATGTCATAATGCAAAATTCCATTATCATGTCATGATGCAACATTCCATTATGATGTCATAATGCAAAATTCCATTATGATGTCATAATGTGACATTCCATTATGATGTCATAATGTAACATTCCATTATGATGTCATAATGCAAAATTCCATTATGATGTAATAATGTAAAATTCCATTATGATGTCATAATGTAAAAATTCCATTATGATGTCATAATGCAAAACTCCATTATGATGTCATAATGTAAAAATTCCATTACTATGGCATAATGTAAAATTCCATTATGATGTCATAATGCAACATTCCATTATGTCATAATGCAAAATTCCATTATCATGTCATGATGCAACATTCCATTATGATGTCATAATGCAAAATTCCATTATGATGTCATAATGTGACATTCCATTATGATGTCATAATGTAACATTCCATTATGATGTCATAATGCAAAATTCCATTATGATGTCATAATGTTAAATTCCATTATGATGTCATAATGTAAAAATTCCATTATGATGTCATAATGCAAAATTCCATTATGATGTCATAATGAAAAATTCCATTATGATGTCATAATGCAACATTCCATTATGATGTCATAATGCAAAATTCCATTATGATGTCATAATGCAACATTTCATTATGATGGCATAATGTAAAATTCCATTATGATGTAATAATGCAACATTCCATAATGATGTCATAATGTAAAATTCCATTATGATGTCGTAATGCAACATTCCATTATGATGTCATAATGTAAAATTCCATTATGATGTCATAATGCAACATTCCATTATGATGTCATAATGTAAAATTCCATTATGATGTCATAATGCAACATTCCATTATGATGTCATAATGCAAAATTCCATTATGACGTCATAATGTAAAAATTCCATTACGATGTCATAATGCAAAATTCCATTATGATGTCATAATTAGAGATGAGCGAACGCGTTCGTCCGAGCTTGATATTCGTGCGAATATTAGGGTGTTCGGGATGTTCGTTATTCGTGACGAACACCATGCGGTGTTCTGGTTACTTTCACTTCCTTCCCTGAGACGTTAGCGCGCTTTTCTGGCCAATTGAAAGACAGGGAAGGCATTACAACTTCCCCCTGCAACGTTTAAGCCCTATACCACCCCCCTGCTGTGAGTGGCTGGCGAGATCAGGTGTTCGCCTAATATAAAAGTCGGCCCCTCCCGCGGCTCGCCTCAGATGCGGTGTGAGTTAGATGAGGGACAGTGCTGTTTATACCGGAGCTGCTGTAGGGAAAGAATTGGTAGTTAGTGTAGGCTTCAAGACCCCCCAAAGGTCCTTATTAGGGCCACTGATAGCTGTGTGTTGGCTGCTGTTAGCAGTGGGATTTTTTTTTTTCTCAAAGTCGCCTCTGCAGACCGTTGCACCTGGCATTAGGGACAGAAGTGCTGCATAGGCAGGGAGAGTGTTAGGAGTGAGTGTAGCCTTCAAGAACCTCAACGGTCCTTTCTAGGGCCATATTTATCCGTGTGCAGTACTGTCCAGGCTGCTGTTGGCTGTGCTGCATTTTTTTTGGGCTTCTCAAAATCGCCTCTGCAGAGCATTCCACCCTCCATTGATACTGCAGGGAAAGAATTGTATAGGCAGGGCCACAACACAGTTATTATTCATAGAATATACGCAGTGCTGCCTGTTGGTGGGAAAAACCTGAAAACAAATCTATTTGTCCAGCCTCTGTCCGTCCTAACGCCTGTGGACACGTGTGAGCTGCGTGAAAAACATTGCTAAATCATACGCACCCAGCTACGCTTTACTGCTGGCTTCGCCATTTGCTTTCCTTAATTGGGAAAAAAAATACCTGCTCTGCCACAGTTAATAACTCTGCTACCCTCACGTTCTGTGACACATAAGCAGGGACACAGCGCAGTTATTAAACTTCTCAGGTTCATTGAATATACGCAGTGCTGCCTGTTGGTGGGAAAAAACTGAAAAGAAATCTATTTGTCCAGCCTGTGTCCGTCCTTACGCCTGTGGAGACGTGTGAGCTGCGTGAACAACATTGCTAAATCATACGCAGCCAGCTACGGTTTACTGCTGGGTTCGCCATTTGCTTTCCTTAATTGGGAAAAAAAATACCTGCTCTCCAAGAGTTATAATAACTCTGCTACCCTCACGTTCTGTGACACATAAGCAGGGACACAGCGCAGTTATTAAACTTCGCAGGTTCATTGAATATACGCAGTGCTGCCTGTTGGTGGGAAAAAACTGAAAAGAAATCTATTTGTCCAGCCTGTGTCCGTCCTTACGCCTGTGGAGACGTGTGAGCTGCGTGAAAAACATTGCTAAATCATACGCAGCCAGCTACGCTTTACTGCTGGCTTCGCCATTTGCTTTCCTTAATTGGGAAAAAAAATACCTGCTCTGCCACAGTTAATAACTCTGCTACCCTCACGTTCTGTGACACATAAGCAGGGACACAGCGCAGTTATTAAACTTAGATAATTCATTCACTAGAGGCAGTGGGGCCTTTCGTTTTCCAAAAAGGGCAAAAATTATATTTGGCCTGCAGTCTTGCGCCAATTTATTTCCTGCCTGGGAAATCTAATCACTGGTAATACAGCATGCTGAGGGGTAGGGGTAAGCCTAGAGGACGTGGACGTGGACGTGGCCGAGGACGCGGAGGGCCAAGTGAGGGTGTGGGCACAGGCCAAGCTCCTGATCCAGGTGTGTCGCAGCTGTCTGCTGCGCGATTAGGAGAGAGGCACGTTTCTGGCGTCCCCACATTCATCGCCCAATTAATGGGTCCACGCGGGAGACGGTTATTAGAAAATGAGCAGTGTGAGCAGGTCCTGTCCTGGATGGCAGAAAGTGCTTCGAGCAACCTATCGTCTACCCGCAGTTCTGCGCCGTCCACTGCTGCCAATCCGAATCCTCTGTCTGCTGCTCCTCCTTCCTCCCAGCCTCCTCACTCCACTACAATGACACCTGCTCAGGAGCGGGAACACTCCCAGGAACTGTTCTCGGGCCCCTGCTTAGATTGGGCAGCAGCGGTTCCTCTCCCACCAGAGGAGTTTATCGTCACTGATGCCCAACCATTCGAAAGTTCCCGGGGTCCGGGGGAAGAGGCTGGGGACTTCCGCCAACTGTCTCAACAACTTTCTGTGGGTGAGGAGGACGATGACGATCAGACACAGTTGTCTTGCAGTGAGGTAGTAGTAAGGGCAGTAAGTCCCAGGGAGCAGCGCACAGAGGATTCGGAGGAAGAGCAGCAGGACGATGAGGTGACTGACCCCACCTGGTGTGCAACGCTTACTCAGGAGGACAGGTCTTCAGAGGGGGAGTCAAGGGCATCAGCAGGGCAGGTTGCAAGAGGCAGTGCGGTGGCCAGGGCCAGGGGTAGAGGCAGGGCCAGACCGAATAATCCACCAAGTGTTTCCCAAAGCGCCCCCCCGCGCCATGCCACCCTGCAGAGGCCGAGGTGCTCTAAGGTCTGGCAGTTTTTCACAGAGACGCCTGACGACCGACGAACAGTGGTGTGCAACCTTTGTTGCGCAAAGCTCAGCCGGGGAGCCAACACCAACAGCCTCACCACCACCACCATGCGCAGACATATGATGGCCAAGCACCCCACAAGGTGGGACGAAGGCCGTTCACCGCCTCCGGTTTGCACCCCTGCCTCTCCCCCTGTGCCCCAACCTGCCACTGAGATGCAACCCCCCTCTCAGGACACAGGCACTACCGCCTCATGGCCTGCACCCACACCCTCATCTCCGCTGTCCTCGGCCCCATCCAGCAGTGTAGTTCAGCGCACCGTTCAGCCGTCGCTTGCGCAAGTGTTCGAGCGCAAGCGCAAGTACGCCGCCACGCACCCGCACGCTCAAACGTTAACCGTCCGCATCGCAAAATTCATCAGCCTTGAGATGCTGCCGTATAGGGTTGTGGAAACGGAGTCCTTCAAAAGTATCATGGAGGCGGCGGCCCCGCGCTACTCAGTTCCCAGTCGCCACTACTTTTCCCGATGTGCCGTCCCAGCCCTGCACGACCACGTCTCCCGCAACATTGTGCGCGCCCTCACCAACGCGGTTACTGCCACGGTCCACTTAACTACGGACACGTGGACAAGCACAGGCGGGCAGGGCCACTACATCTCCCTGACGGCACATTGGGTGAATTTAGTGGAGGCTGGGACAGAGTCAGAGCCTGGGACCGCTCACGTCCTACCCACCCCCAGAATTGCGGGCCCCAGCTCGGTGGTGGTATCTGCGGAGGTGTATGCTTCCTCCACTAAAGCACCCTCCTCCTCCTCCTCCTCCTCCTCTGTCTCACAATCAAGATGTGTTAGCAGCAGCATGTCGCCAGCAGTCGGTGTCGCGCGGTGTGGCAGCACAGCGGTGGGCAAGCGTCAGCAGGCCGTGCTGAAACTACTCAGCTTAGGCGATAAGAGGCACACGGCCCACGAACTGCTGCAGGGTCTGACACAGCAGACCGACCGCTGGCTTGCGCCGCTGAGCCTCCAACCGGGCATGGTCGTGTGTGACAACGGCCGTAACCTGGTGGCGGCTCTGCAGCTCGGCAGCCTCACGCACGTGCCATGCCTGGCCCACGTCTTTAATTTGGTGGTTCAGCGGTTTCTGAAAAGCTACCCACGCTTGTCAGACCTGCTCGTAAAGGCGCGCCGGCTCTGCGCACATTTCCGCAAGTCCCACACGGACGCTGCCACCCTGCGCACCCTGCAACATCACTTTAAGCTGCCAGTGCACCGACTGCTGTGCGACGTGCCCACACGGTGGAACTCTACGCTCCACATGTTGGCCAGGCTCTATGAACAGCGTAGAGCTATAGTCGAATACCAACTCCAACATGGGCGGCGCAGTGGGAGTCAGCCTCCTCAATTCCTTTCAGAAGAGTGGGCCTGGTTGGCAGACATCTGCCATGTCCTTGGTAATTTTGAGGAGTCTACCCAGGTGGTGAGCGGCGATGCTACAATCATTAGCGTCACCATTCCTCTGCTATGCATCTTGAGAAATTCCCTGCAAACCATAAAGGCAGCTGCTTTGCGCTCGGAAACGGGGGCGGGGGAAGACAGTATGCCGCTGGATAGTCAGGGCACCCTCCTGTCTATTTCACAGCGCGTACAGGAGGAGGAGGAGGATGAGGAGGAGGGGGAAGAGACAGCTTGGCCCGCTGCTGACGGTACACCGGCTGATTGCCTGTCATCCTTTCAGCGTGTATGGCCTGAGGAGGAGGAGGAGGAGGAGGAGCCTGAAAGTGATCTTCCTAGTGAAGACAGCCATGTGTTGCGTACAGGTACCCTGGCACACATGGCTGACTTCATGTTAGGATGCCTTTCTCGTGACCCTCGCGTTGCACGCATTCTGGCCACTACGGATTACTGGGTGTACACACTGCTCGATCCACGGTATAAGGAGAACCTGCCCACTCTGATTCCCGAAGAGGAAAGGGGTTCGAGAGTGTTGCTATACCACAGGACCCTTGCGGACAAGCTGATGGTAAAATTCCCAGCCGACAGCGCTAGTGGCAGAAGGCGCAGTTCCGAGGGCCATGTTGCAGGGGATGTGCGTAGATCGAGCAGCATGTACATCCCAGGCAGTGCAACAGTCTTTAAGGGCCTGGCCAGCTTTATGGCTCCCCACCAAGACTGTGTCACCGCTCCCCAGTCACGGCTGAGTCGGCGGGAGCACTGCAAAAGGATGGTGAGGGAGTACGTAGCGGATCGCACGACCATCCTTGGTGACGCCTCTGCCCCCTACAACTACTGGGTGTCGAAGCTGGACACGTGGCCTGAACTAGCCCTGTATGCCCTTGAGGTGCTTGCTTGTCCTGCGGCTAGCGTGTTGTCGGAGAGGGTGTTTAGTGCGGCTGGGGGAATCATCACCGATAAGCGTAGCCGCTTGTCAACCGACAGTGCCGACAGGCTAACACTCATCAAGATGAACAAAGGCTGGATTTCGCCAGACTTCTGTTCTCCACCAGCGGACAGCAGCGATACGTAAGCAATACGTAGGCTGCACCCGCGGATGGAAGCTACGTTCTCTCTCACCATCCAAAACGGGGACATTTGTGCTTCATCAATCTGTGTCTAATATTCCTCCTCCTCCTCCTGCTGCTCCTCCTCCTGAAACCTCACGTAATCACGCTGAACGGGCAATTTTTCTTAGGGCCACAAGGCTCACTCAAATAATGTTTTCAGAACAATTTTTATAAGTTTCAATTAGCTTAAAAGCGTTGGAACTTTAACTTGAACCAATTTTTCGTTACACTGGGCTGCCTCCAGGCCTAGTTACCACTTAAGCCACATTAACCAAAGCGATTAATGGGTTTCACCTGCCCTCTTGGCTGGCCATGGCCAATTTTTGGGATGTACATTAGTACTGTTGATACAGCAATTTTTGTGGGCCCTCGCCTACAGTGTAATCAAATTAATTTTTAGGCCACCTGCATTACAGCTGACGTTACCTCAGCTGTGTTGGGCAATGCAATGGGATATTTCTATGTACCGCCGGTGGCTTCCTGGCACCCACCCAGGCAGTGGGTCCACAGGGAGTTAAACCTACATGTGTCCACTTGTAAAGAACCCCAGTCTGACTGGGGCATGCAGTGTGGGCCGAAGCCCACCTGTATTACGCACGACATTACTACCTCAGCTGTGTTGGGCAATGCAATGGGATATTTTTGTGTACCGCCGGTGGGTTCCAGGGAGCCACCCATGCTGTAGGTGCACACTGAGTTTTTAATACATCTGTACACTTCTAAAGAACCCGTCTGACTGGGGCATGCAGTGTGGGCCGAAGCCCACCTGTATTACGCACGACATTAC